>NC_056728.1:900725247-901007747 GCF_019279795.1 Protopterus annectens
TTTTGTATTGGATACCATCTTATGATCTTTTAAAAAATATAAATCCAACCACTTTGATGAATTGAATGCTAATGGATGAATGTATATAGCAACAACTCAAATGTAAACCATATCTACGCTTTGGTTCAATATTGATTGTACCACATTCCCTAAACAATAGTACCCCCAAGTGGACAAATTGTACAATTGCAAGCATACATTTCATTTCTAACCAAGCATGTTCTACATAATAGGCAGGATGTCTAAACTATATCCATATAAAACACATAAAATATATTAAATTTATATATACAATTTAAATATAATGCTATACAATAATAAATAAAAAATATATATCAGTCAGGTTCAGTCATTTCCCCACTGGCTAGATATATTGATGTAAAATTAAAAAATTTGATGATGAAAGGTGAATCTTTTTTAAAAGACTCCTGGGATTTTTTGAGAAATATTAAAAAAGAATTGTTCCAAGAAAACCTCATATCTGTAACAATAGATGTGATTGATCTGTTTGGGTCTATACCACATATATAGGTTTAGAATGATTTGAGGAAGCAATAAAATTTACTGGGGAGTTAAAAGATGATGAGTTATATGTATGTTTAAATTTGATGGAGATGGTTTTGAAATACAGTTATATATTCTTTCAAGGAGAATATTATCATCAATCCAGTGGGGTGGCGATGGGGGTGAGATGTGCCCCCTATATGCCAATATGGTCCTTAACACATGGGAAAGGAAATATATCTTTAGTAGTAAATGCAGAAATAGTTGGGTGCTATATAAGCGCTTTTTAGATGATATAGTCATTTTTGGCAAGATAGTGAAAGGTTAGATGAATTTATACAATATATAAATGATTCCACTGATTTTTTAAAATTTACCTATGAGATTGGTTTTAATGAAATGAATTATTTGGATGTAAAATTAATGAAAGATAGAAATATATTCAGGTCAAAAGTATATAGAAAGAAAACATATTCTAACTCCTATTTACATTTCAGCAGTGGACACCCTTTACATCAGAAAAAAAGTATCGTCAAGGGACAATTCGTTAGAATTTGCAGAATGACTTCTAGTGATGATGATTTTCATGAAGAGTGTGAATTTTTGACTCAGTTATTTGTTGAAAGGGGGTACCCCTTAGAACTTTGTAATAATATAAGGAATGAAGTTACAAATGGGCGGAAGGGTAGATTTGAACCTATCCTAGGGAGGGAATCGATACCCTTGGATGATAAAGAAAATATTAAGAATTCTGATACATTCAATCATAATTTTAATGAAGATAGGTCTTATGGAAGTGCATTTATCACAGAATTTAGTGCGAATTTGGGGGTTATTTACGATACACTTGAAAAACAATGGAATAAATTTGTAAGTTTAACTGACCTAAAGTTAAAAAATAAGGAATCTTTAAAAATTATATATAGGAGAGGGTGAAATATTAATGATTTGTTCATGGTTCACTATGATGGTCAAAAGAGAACTACTAAATTAAATTGTACATACCCATGTGGGATGTGCACTCAATGTCTATTCATGGCTAATAAAGATTACATATATATTGAATCCAGGGGGAGAGAGTTGGTCAGTAGGACCCATAGTACCTGTGACTCTCAGGGAGTCATATATATTGCAATATGTGAGATATGTTTAGGGTTTTATGTGAGAAAAACTGAGAGGAAAATAAGGAGGAGGAGGGTTTATGAACATATGAACGATATTAAAAATAAAAAAGAGAGCAATGCCTTATTTAGGCATAGTACAATTTGCCCTTGAGCAAAATATACATTTTTTATTATAGAAGTACTGCTCTAGTATCATAATGTAGTTAGGTAGGGGTTTGAATCCTGCACTTGCCAACTGTGTGTGTGTCTCCCTGGGGAGGGAGCAACCTTTCTCTAAAGCAAATTTCACACTCCTCAAAACCGAGGTGGAATCCTTCAAAGCCCCCGGGCCTGTGGAAAATACAGCCAGACCGCAGAATCCTTTATAAACACATTCTATAAACATCTTCAGGAATGCATGGATCATGCAATCCCAAATAAAACCAAGACCCAATCCTCCAAAGGCAGGCATCCTGTCTGGTGGACCCCAACCATAAACAAACTATACAATAGAAGGAGGAAGCTACTACATGATAGAGCAAAATCCTAAAAAGGGAAGGCATCTCTGATCAGTATTAGCAAAAAACTACGGGCACTCATAAAATCGTCTAAGGCCAGCTTTGAGAGAAAAATTGCACAGGACACTAAGGATAATCACAAGGCTTTCTTTAGTTATGTTAGGAACTTGGGTGGGAATTCCCAGATATGCTCAGAATTAGTCCAAAATGACAAAAAATACACCAAACCCACAGACATTGCCAACATCCTAGCTGACAGGTTCAGCACAAACTTCTCCCCCATCCCCTCCAAAGGGGCAAATATCTATCCCAGCAGAGTACTGCCCCCCTGACATCTCAGATGCTCAGGTAAGAGCCGCCCTCTCCAAAGCAAAAAACACAGCATCAATGGGACCAGATGGTGTCCCATGCTGCGTCCTACATGAACTCCAAGAAGAGCTAAACCCAAACATAAAACTACTGTTCAGTTTCAGCCTTACTACAGGATATGTACCCAAAGAGTGGCGTACAGCAACAGTGGTCCCTCTCCACAAAGGTGGTGCCTCAATGGATCCTGGAAACTATCGCCCCATAAGCCTGACTAGCTTGGTCTGCAAAGCTATGGAAAGGATCATCATGGACCTCATAAATAAAGATATTGGGGACCTACAGACACTGGATCCTACCCAGTTCGGCTTTGTTAAGGGCAGATCCTGCCTCTTAAACCTGGTTGATTTCTTTGAAACAGTTACCAAGGCCATTGACAAGAGGAAGGTGGTCCACACAGCCTACCTGGACCTCTCAAAAGCCTTCAATACAATACCCCACTCGGGCATTATAGATAAGCTCACCAGCTTAAATATAAACCCCTATGTCACTAGATGGGTTGCAAACTGGCTCAAGGACAGAACCCACATGGTTAGAATTGCTGGAGCCACGTCAGACTCCAAACCAGTTACAAGTGGCATCCCACAAGGCTCAGTCCTGGGACTCTCTTGTTCGGTATATATTTCTCGGAGGTACAGGCCAACACGGAAGGACTGTGGCTGACCAAGTTCGCAGATGACTGCAAACTAGGCACCATAATTGACTCTCCAGCTGACACAAGCATCCTACAAAAGGGCCTCATAGAAACAGACAACTGGTGCCAGAGCCATGGCCTCAAGCTAAACGCCAAAAAGTGTATAGTCATCCCCTTTGGCAAAATCAAAGTGCCCACAAATTACCAGATAGGTGGTAATCCATTAAGTACGGAAGAAGTAATTAGGGACCTAGGGACCCAAGTTGATAGCAATCTCTCATTTGAAAACCACGTGGCCAAAGTGGTTAGAAAAATATTTTATATAGCCCACCTAATCATGAAGGGATTCACATCTAGATCGGGGAGGTCATCTTGCCTCTTTACTCATCTCTCATCAGGCCCATAATTGAGTACAATGCCCCTTTTGGGATATACCTTACCAGACACCTGCAGCAACTGGAAAGACCCCAAAAGTACCTCACCAAGAGGATCAAAGGGCTCAAACAGATGCCATATGCTGCCCAGTTAAAGAAACTCCAGCTCTACTCAGTGGCATACCACCTGCTCAGAGGCAATCTGTGCCTGACATATAAAGCCATGTCCAACCCGGAATTAATGGACATGCTGCACCTCAGAAAATCCAAATCCCATCGAGCTACACGCTCGATAGACTTGAACCTCAGCACTGAAATAAATAGGACATGCTGGAGGGACAGATTCATAACCCAGAGGCTCCCTTCACTCTGGAATAAAATCCCAGTCCAGGTTAGGCAGAGTCCCTCATTGACTCTCTTCAAGAGGAATCTTGATGAGTGGATGGGAGATCGTAGGTTTACCCCGGGTATCACTTCTGTGTCACTGTTAGACAAAGGCACAGTATACTAACCTCGTAAAAGGGCATAGCAAAATTAATTTAAAATGGGTGGCAAAAGCCAAACACACTCTGGCTAGGCTTATAAATGCCCTAGGGCAGATAGCCTAGTATGAACCTATGAACCTATGAAAGATGAAAGGGGTGGTATGTGAGAAACAAAGATTGAATAACGTGAGTTATACTGGCAAATAATATTAGAAGCTAATAGATATCCAGGAATTAATTATGGTATTTCCCTTGCACCCATTCTCAAAATGAGGGCAGCTAGATTATAAATAAGGCAAATGTATTGTATGAAGTTGTATTGTAGGTCAATGTTTTTCAATGGGTTTTATAATTGGTATGTGATTATACACAGTCTCATTTTATTATATATTGGATATATTTTTTATTTATTATTGTATAGCATTATATTTAAATGGTATATATAAATTTAATATATTTTATGTGTTTTATATGGATATCGTTTAGAAAGCCTGTCTATTCTGTAGTACATGCTTGGTTAGAAATGAAATGTATGCTTGCAATTGTACAATTTGCCCACTTGGCGGTACTATTGTTTAGGGAATGTGGTACAATCAATATTGAACCAATGTGTAGATATGGTTTACATTTGAGTTGTTGCTATATACATTCATCCATTAGCATTCGATTCATCAAAGTGGTTGATTTATATATTTTAAAAGATCATAAGATGGTATCCAATACAAAAGGAAAAACGTAAGAAAAAGTTTTGAATATGTTGTGATCAACACGGCTTTTGCCTTGGTGTTAGTAACTGTGAGGTATGTTTACATATTAATAAGTTTCACAATATTCGGATGTCATTGGATAATTTAAATGTTTAGGTTAGTATATATAGTGATGTTAGTAATTTTACGTTTGTCAGATGAAGTCTGTATGGAATAGATGAAAAACGCGGTGATTCGTTAAGCGTTTTGCCATTGTTACTAGTTACTCAATACATTTTGTTTTTTAACGGTTGGAAGCCCGGCGTTTTGTTTCTACCTCCTGCAGTGCGTTTATTGGTGTTACAAGTTTTTTTTCGCACTCATATATCCTTTTATCTAGTTATAGCTCAGATGTGTGACTATGGTCAAATGACTGATTTAATACATAACAGCCACATAAGGTATTTTAGCATGTTGACATCAGATGCAGTGCAAACCATTACAAGACATGCGCCAATAAACAACAAACACACACACACACACACACACACACACACACACACACACACACACACACACAGCCTTGTAAATGGTGCTCTAGTTACTTGAATAAATTGCATTTCTTTCTCTACTCGCTAACCACAGCTTTTTAAAAACTCCAGTTATTGATGAGAAAAGAAATGATAAGTCTTTCTTACTGCTGCTGTTGCTGCTGCAGTTCTTTTATGTTAATAATGTTATTTTCATTTTTTTATTAATCTGCTGACTGACTGACTGGATGACTTTATTTTTTCTGTGAACTAGTACCCGTCTTTTTAAGGGTCTCTAATAGTGAAGGAAATGGAATGGAGCCTCCAGTAAATGATTTCATTCTCAGAACACAGATTTTGTGCCACTATCAGTGCCCTTTTTGCTGTAGTCTCCTTATCCATTAATTCTCCCCTTTGAATGACAAGTATCCGGTGGGAATCATCGAATCCTACATCCCATTTTTTAAATGCAGTAAGAATAAGCATATTGCCTCCTCTTCCCATCAAGCTCCTGTAATTGGATATGATTTTAATAAACTGTAGTTTCATTTGGCTACAAGCATCAGTTTATGTTCATGCAACTAAGTGCTATTTTTTTTCTGCTCAGAGACAATAAACAGTTTCCAGACTTCAGTGTAAAATGGGCAACCACAATATTGCTGATGATTTTATCAGGTCTGATATGAGATAGCAAAACATCACGACAGTCATGTTCTCAGTACTGCTTTTTGTAGCCATGGTCTTAGCGACAACATGCCCAAATGACCACTACATATATTAAGATTGCAAAGTTTGATATCAGATCCAATCTCCAAATCTGAATAGTCACCCTCCATACTGACTTACGTTGTACGTGTTTTATCAGGCAAAGACTAATAGAAGTATAATATTGAGCATGATTTCCATGTACCTGACATGGCAAACAGAGCAATAAGCCAAGTGTGATAGCCCACGCATTTTGTGTTGACATCTTTAGAAAGAAAAATTCCTCTACCACTGCTCTTTTCACCTTCTTTATGTTTTAATAATCCTACCTCTGGAAAGTTTATTTTTGAATTCAGTGTTATGCACTTGTATTAAACTCCACCAGTCATTTATTTTAGAGAAATCACTGCATACAGCAGTCCTAATGCTAACAGGCTACATCTTCTTTTCTTTAAAACATGTAATATTTCCATCTCTGGCCATGCATACATATTTTCTTTCTTCCTCCCTTCTGTTTTTTTCTTCTTCTAACAATAATTTCTCTGACCTTGAAAAACTGTTAAGGTATTTATTCTCTCCCCCAAGCAACAGAAAATTATTTTCTATCTCTAGCCTTTTTTCAGATGACTTTTCTTCCCTTTTCCTGCATAAGCTAATCAGATGTCTAATGCCTAAAGAACAGCTTTGTTATAAAAAGCATAGTTTTAGACAAAACTGTAGTATAATTACTGCCCACTTATTTCTAAATAATACAATCTAAAGAAACATGAATACATGTATGTATGTCTATTTGTATGTTTGTATGGATGTGTTTGCCTGTCTGCATTTATTTATAGTTTCATAGGTAAGTACTAGGCTATATGTTGACATTTTATCCAGGTAAGCAAAACTCTTTTCAACTAAAAATACAGGGCAAAGTTCTGTATAAAAATCAAGAATAAATAACTATGCGAAATTTCAGTCAGTAATCTTTTCAAATGTCAGTCAGCGATGCTGTAGAATTATCATTCCTAATGGAACTAGTATACTGTATATTGAATGCTCAGGTGATAAGAAATAAATATGATACCATGACAGTACTTTGTAACGTGCATTGGCTAGACACTGAGAGATATTTGAGAGTCTACTGGTAAAGTTACATAAGATAGAATGCATATATGATGCTTATAAATACTGATAATTCCTCTAGGACACACACATACACACATACAAGCACACACACAATGTGGTTGCACTTGCCAGACCCCTTTTGTATATTGTGTGTTAAAATACTATGAGCAAATTAAGTCCTTCTTTACGGATTGGAGCTTTAGCTATGTTTACAGGTGGTGCACCAACTGAAGGAACTTGATTAAGTTCAGAACAGTGTGATAACAGGCCTTCCCTAATCACTCCCCATGGGCATGGAATAGATGCTGGATTTTGGAATGCTATATCATTTTGAGCAGTCGTTACACAATCGGATAGTATTGTCTAGTTTTGCTACCAACACAGTCAAGCTGTTCCATTCATTATTGGATTTTTTGACCACACTTAATTTTAACACCTTTTTAGCTCCTTCTGTATAGCTTGATTTGAGTTTCAGGAAATCTGTAAGGTCTGTGATTCACCTTCTCTTCACAAACTGCTTCAATGTGGTGAGTAATGACAGTGGTTCTTCCAAGCTGATCTGACAAATGTTCTTATTCTTTAAGAGGAGCTCCAAAGATGGTATCATCCTAAATTATTGGGTAACTGAGGGGAACTACCTCTATTATTCCCTGTCAACCCTGCTCAGTCCTACTCCTATCATACTGAACTCTGGCTCCTTCCAGGGCTTTTATATATTACTGTGGTAGATTTGTTTGAATTGTCTTTTACTCATCTGCTTAACCTTGTAGTTCATTTTATTAAGTATTTCAAGAGCCTTATAGGGACCTTGTGTTGGAGTGATTGGGCCCAAAACGTATTGGACAGATTAGATATTAAAACAAGAAAGATGTGTCATGCTCTCCAAATGATTTATAAAAATCAGTGTATACCAAGATTATATATTTCTCGTTCCGAAGGAAGGATGGGCCTCCTTGAAATTGATTACATATATAGATCTGCAATCATGGGACTCCACACATATCAGCTGACCTCATGAGACCCAAACGTAGTGAAAGTTTTGAAACATGAGGAGAATAAATCTAAGATGACTTCCCTGCTTAACTTAGCAGAAGCATATCGGTGCCAAGCAGGTATAGAAATTAAACCAGAAGTTGATAAAAATCAGGCAGAAACTGAATGTGCTAAAAACAAACAAAATAATATAAGGTGAAGGATCAAATGAAAAGGCAAGAAATGTGTAAAAATGCATAAATACGGTTGCAAGTATAGAAAACTTCTGGAAGAACCTCATGTTGATCAAGAATGAATGCAGGAATAGTTAAGGAGAGGCGAATTCAAACCAAGAGATGAAAGATTAATATTGGCAGCACAAGCTAGTGAACTACGTACACGTTGGTTTAAAAAGTCCATTGAACATGTGGGAGAAACAGACAAATGTAGGGTTTGTAAAACAGAATTAGAAACTGTCACACACCTAGTTGCTGGTTGTGACATACTAATGGCAAAAGGACTATATACTGAAAGGCATAATAATGTGGCAAAACTGCTGCACTGGGGATTGTGCAATCATTGTGGTGTTGAAGGGGCTGAAAAATACTGGAAACATGAGCCACAAAGTATCACAGAAAATAATGAAGTCTACATCACATGGGATCATCAATTACCAACAGTTCAAAAGATAGATGCTAGGAAATCCGGATATAGTGGTCCAGGAAAAGAAGATCATTGAAATCGCCACACCCAGTGACTACAGTGTCCTGCGCACAGAGAGACACAAAGTTATAAAATATCAGGATCTGCAAGCAGAAACGAGAGCAATGTGGAAGAAAGATACCCAAATAGTTCCAATAGTAGTAGGAGCAATGGGTCTTATAAAAAAGAGCCTAAAATCTTATTTAGATACACTACCAATACATGTCACTCCATACGAATTACAGAAGGAGTCATTACTAGGCACATTGCAGGTGCTGCGAAGTGCACTTTTGGCTGACATCAAAGAGTGAAACAATACTAATTTCATGAACTTTAATCGTAGTTTGACTTAGGAATGGGGTCTATTCCCGTCATGGTACTAGAAACCCAAATGGTTTGGAGAAATTAGAAAGGACCTTGCCATTTATCTAAAACATTATTTCATCCTCTATTTGGATTGGACATTCCAATTATATAGTCCTTGTTTGCTAGCTTGAGCTTTTCCTGTATGATCCGTAACTTTAAAAAGTACCATTCCTATTATCATAGATCTCCACTACAGATCTGAAAGGGCCTTCTTCTTCTTCTTCCTTCAGGTTTTTCTGACTATATCCAACAAGCTCTTGGGCTATTACCTATTAAATAACTTGAAAGGGCTAAAAGTAACAGAGGATTTTGAAAACTCCCTTACAAAAAACCTGAGGTAAGTTAATCACCTGCCCCAGTTTTTCCTGTCAGTTTCTATGACTTTCTTCAGCATGGACACTAGAGGTCAAAATATCCTAGAACTGGTTCTTAAAACTATGGCATCTCTATGCACTTTTCCTCTTATATCTCCTTCCACTGTTAAGTCCAGTCATAAACTGGTACCTTTACCTTTAAAAATCTCAAAACAAATGGATGCCAATGTCAAAGATTTCTGGGATTTCAAATTTCAAATAGTCTCTAATTCTGTGATTAAGTCTCCAAATTTGCAGATATTATTCAAGACATTGATACAGCAGTTGAGAAAAATACTCTATGCTCACCTAGATGAATTTATAATTCTGGAAGTCCTAAACATATATAAATCTAATTGGAAGCTTAAGAACAAACCATCTTGGTAATCCAGAAACATAAACTATACAGAAAAACTCTTTAAAGCATTAAAGTATGCAGTAAAAGGAATGACCTTCAAATCAAGATTTACATCATGGAATTATCAACTCATTTCCAAGATACCATTAGGAAATCCAAGCTAGAACATGAACTCAGGTTAGCATCAGAAGCTAAAGATAATTACAAATCCTTTTTCAGATGTTTCATGAAACAAAGAAATAACATCCGACATTACTCTGAGTTTATTGAAAATGGCATTACCTACTCAAATCCAGTGGACATTTTTAGTATACTAGCAAACAAATTTGGTGCAAATATCATGCCAGAGACAACTATCCAAATCTCACTTATCCTGAAGATCTCAATGCTCCCCAACCATTACTAAGGAACATACCGTGAGGGCATTTTCCAAGACTAAAATAAAATCTTACATAAGACCTGGTGATATACCTGTCTGCTTAACAAATAGTACTGAACAGGCACTGGCAGAAACACTCTTTAAATTATTCAGCCTGATCCTAGCCACTGGTTTTGCCCCTGGCATCCAGCAGTTGTGATGTCATTTCACATTTTGGCAAGTTTCAGTTACAAAGCCATGGAACATATCATAACCTACTTGATTAACAATTATATTAAAAATGTTATCAGGCTAGACCTGCAACAGTATATCTTTATCAAGAGTAGATCTTTTTAACAGAGTCTAGTTAAATTCCTTGAAAAGGTAACGCCGACTGTTGAAATCAGTCATACTGTGTATACTGTGTACCTTAACCTGACCAAAGCATGTTATATCATCCCTCATGCCAGCATAATAAACAAGCTAAATGTGCTTCCAACAGATCCCTCTGTAGTTTAATGAATAGCAAATTAACTAAAGGATGGACTCCACATGTGAGGGTAGTGAGTGCTTCCTCAGAGAGTATGAAAGTGGCCAGTGGTGTTCTGCAGAGATTGGTACAGGTACCTCTGTTGTTCAGCATCTACTTTTTGGATCTCAAAAAAAAAATCATGATCTCTGGTTAACCAAGTTTGTGGATTACTGTAAACTGGTCATTCTCAAGGTCTCCTCTGATTCCTAGGCCCACCAGTACAAGCTTATACTTATTAGTGCCAGGTATACAAATAACAGGTTCAAATAAATGCAAAAAGCACAATACCATCACATCTGATAGAAATCCTTCCCCCATCTTACAGCATAGACAAGACCCCACTTTAAAAAAAGGATGTAGATAGAGACTTTAGAATATGGCTTCATAATTCCCTCTTCTTTATTCATCATGTTCTTATAATGATCAATAAGTCCTTCTGTTTTGCAAAGCTAATCACAAAAGGAATATTACCCAGATTTAAAGAAGTCATTGGCCACATATAGTCTGAATTTATCCAGCCAATCATAGACTACAATGCATCCTTTAGAATGGACCTAGCTAGACATACCAAACAACTGGAAATACCTTAGTGATTTCTATCTAAAAAGATCAGTGGTTAAAGATCCCTAAGCTAGCAGAAAAGGCTGGAAGAACTGTACCTTTACTCAGTGTCCTGTAGAGTCCTGAGTGGTGATCTCTGCCTTAATTTCTATTCCTTATAGTTGAGAATCTCTTTTATCTCTATAAATGAAACACTCTCACTAATACTACAACCAGTGATCAAAACCTACATCAGCAAATAAAGAAATTAGGGAGGAGAGATAGATGTGTTGTGCAGTGCCTTCACCATCTGTAGAATAGACTTCAACTGTAAATTAAATACTGTGATACATTACATTCCTGCTTATGAGAACTAGATGAACAGATGGCTAGTCATAAATGCACCTCTGACTTGATTCACCAAGCCCTCACTGAAAAAGAAGATAAGGGTTAAGGGGGGTACTGGTATTGGTATGGTGTAAATGACTACTAGACTCATGATCTTACAATCCTTTGGACTTTAAGGTTCTAATGAATCTCTGTACCAGTCTATCCATTTGTGGGCATTATACAGAGGTCCACAATTGTAGTACTTGGAAGGCTTGGCACAAATGCTTCATAATTTTGGACATTGATAGGGTACAGTCCATTAACATTTCCTTGGCTATGGGCTTGGTGTTGGATTTCTAAAGTAAAATGGCCTCAGGGATGCATGTAGCATAGCCCAGTATAGCCAAAATATACTGGTAGCCAATAGTGGATTTCAGTAGGGGACTCATGTTGTCCACAGTAATCTTTTCAAAAGTGACCTCTGTTATAGACTTTGGTATTAGTGGGCTCTTAAATCCAGGACAGGGGTGGTCTACTGACAATAATCATATAAATCTTTTACTTTTTTCATTATTTCTAGCCAATAGAATTAAGATAGTATCCAGGCTTTTCATCCATGCCAAAATAGCCACTGAAAATATGATTGGGGCTATCTTCATTATTATAGCCCTATAAACTATGAAGTGACCAACAGCTGGCTGGTGACTTCATTCTATATTTCAAAGTATGGACAGGTAGGGAGACCTAATGGGCAGTCCATTCCCATTACTTCAGAAATATTCATATGTGCCAGTGAACATTTTAAAAGTTCCATTGGATGGTTGGAAGTCTGAGCAGATCCAGTCTTCCTC
The DNA here is from genome assembly GCF_019279795.1 of Protopterus annectens. NCBI lineage: Eukaryota > Metazoa > Chordata > Ceratodontiformes > Protopteridae > Protopterus > Protopterus annectens. The sequence continues at coordinate 900,737,625 of NC_056728.1, forward strand.
CTTGGTATCTTAGGTGGTAGAAGGCCAAATTACATCTCCCATTAAAACAGAGACTGTGACCTCTGTGTCATATTGTTCTCCAAGGAATGGTAACTCAGTCCAGCATTCCCTGACCCATTGTTATCTTTGTCTGCAGGATTAGCCTGGTTAGGTTGAGTTAATTCCTCTCTTTTGTTAGTCTTCCATGATATGCCCACTTTACTCTTAGTGGATTCTTTGTTTATTTTCTCTCCATTACACATTCTTTTATCACTGATGGTTTCAGTGGTGTAATTTCTTTCTTCCTTGTTGACTTTCTCTTCCTCTAGTAATGTTCTTCTCACGTTGGGGACATTTATGAATATCATATTGTCATGTGGTTTGTTTACAGTTATTGTGAGCTGTATCTTGCCTCAGTCAGGTTCAGGGAGTCAAAAATGGTTTCCATTAAATTGGACAAACAAATAACAGAAAGTCTCTTACTGTTGACTTGAAAGGACACCAATATACTATTTATCAAACTGTCTTCAGTGCAAACAGAAGTTCTAGCAGAATATCTTAGGGCTAACAACTCACTCCAGTGAATATCTTTTCCTCACCCCTCCTGTCAGATACATGGCTTTGAGTCTCCTCAGTTTTTTAAAGTATATATCTTATGACAATAGTGTTCCCTTCTTCTCTTCTACATTCTACAGACTTCTCCAGACCTCCATCAGTGAACCTGTTTAACTCTATAAATTCTGCCATTTTGTCTGATAATATAGTTAGCTGACTCTCATCCCCATAGTTATTTACTTGATGAGGGCTTAAAGGATCAGCTACCTACCCTACCCCATCAAATATGAAAACCAGTGAAACCTTTAAAAAGAAACTGTAAGATGTATGCAATGTCCCATATACCTAGAAGGCCTACATGTCCCTGTTGGCACTAGTTGCACTACCTGCCAGGCACCTACCAATAATGCCAACATGATATACATATCTATATATAAATATATATATAAATATATATATATATATATATATATATATATATATATATATATATATATGTATATATATATATATATATATATATATATATATATATATATGATATATGGTTTCACTTTATATGTAAAAACTCCACTGCCAATCATGAGCAGACAGATGATCCACTGTGGCGACCCCTAACCGGGAAAAAGCCGAAAGAAGAAGAAGAAGAAGAAGATGGTTTCACTTTATAATCTTGAAATAATGAAATGTCAAATTTTAGTATCTCGAGACTATAAAGCCGAAAAATCAAAACACCGAAACTCCAAAACTGCGAAATTCAAAATCGTGAACGTAAACACACTAAACACCACACAACACGTACACCGTCTTCTCCAAATTACAGCAAACAAACAAAACACACACACAAACACAACAATACAAACAGACAAACCTACCCTACATATAAGCAGGGGGGCAAGCCCCCCTGCACCCCCCCATGTAGGGGGCTGAGCCCCCCACACCCCTGCTACTTATATATACTAACTTCCAGGTCGCACCAAACAGAAAAAGGCAATAAACTCACCACTACACACTCTACAATCCCCTCGCACACACACATCACATATGTACAATCACCACCACTTTCAACACTCGCACACTCATACTCTTACCTACCTACCCTAACCCACACTTAAAACTTCTGAACCCAAAACCCTTAAAAAAATATTCACTTACCTTAATCTCCAACCATATACACATTTCAGTATTTCAAGATTATAAAGTGATGTATATATATATATATATATATATATATATATATATATATATATATATATGTGTGTGTAAAGATGCCGGGCACTCTCTCAAACAGAAATTTGTTTTGACAGTGTGTTCAAGTGGTGACAGAGATTGAATATATTGTATTGTATTGTTGTTTATAATATAAGTGGGTGGGTGTGGGAATGTGTGACAGGGTCTGTACTTTAAGATTAGAGTACGGACAATGTAAGGGGATAGATTTAGTGATGAGTGTATGCAAGTGTTTACTGCTTAGGTTTAGAGTAAGGGCTAGGGTAGTGATAGATTTTGTGGTGAGTGAATGTGCATGAATGTTTTAGTGTGTGTAAGTGAGTTTGTCAAATAATTTGTTCAAAACAGTGCTGATGAATGCTTTTGAGTATTCGTGTGTGTGCAAGTGTCTGTGAGTTACGGTTCGAGCAAGGGATAGTTTAAGGAATAGATTTTTGGGTTTGTGTGTGAGTTAGTGTGTGTGTGTGTGTGTGTGTGTGTGTGTGTGTGTGTGTGTGTGTGTGTGTGTGTGTGTGATGTCCCTCCTTTGGGCCAGTAATCAAGGATTCTCTTTCCTCACCACTGACACCAGTGGAGAATGTTCACTAAGAACAGAAATGGATACACACAGTATTTTCAGATGCAGCTCTCTGTACCAAGCACAATTTCCCTTAAGAGCACACAGGGAGCACACTTCAGGTCTCCTCTCCAGACCCCAAATAAGACACCACCTTTCTCAAACCAGTACCCTGTGTCCCTGTTCTAAGTAGCTGACGCACATACTCTATACACACACACACACACACACACACACACACACACACACACACACACACACACACACACACACACACACACACACATACACACTGGCACAGATATACCAGCTATGCCCCTTCTGCCCAGACTATAAGGTAGATTAACTGCCACCAGCCAGCTACTTTAAGATTCTTACCAGGGTACCCAATTACTCTTAGTAAAATTAATACTTATAGAAATAATAGTATTAACCAAGAGATAGGACATTCAAGAGCATAAAGTCCACAGTATCACCAGATAAATGCAATTACTCCCCAAGGTTAAACTATTTTCTAAAAGACCAGCCACAATGAAAGGTATACATATATTTAATAATAAATAATAAACTAGAAAACATGAACATACTGAACATCTATTTACAATAAACACCAGTTTCAATTAACAGGAAATACAAAAACAGCACAGCTGGAAAGATTCAGACGATACAGAAAACAATATTTAACTAGTCTCACTATATTTTCCTAACTGACTGAAGAATTACTATTCCTTACTTACTTGCTAGAGCAAGGCAAGATGAAGTGGAAAAGTGTCTTGTTGTCAGTTCCAGTAACAGAGTGCTGAGTGTCACTATCACATCACTCACTAATATCTAAATATAATTTCAGTGTTGGCTATAGAATGACATTATATTTGTTCATCTGACCCTACCACCCCTCCCCAACTAGAAGCTGAACCAATATCTAGCACAGATGTGACACAATACATACCTAGAGCTTTGGTAAAGCATCTGTAGACTGTAAAACAATTCCAGTACTGTCATCCTTTCTGCAGAGACTAACCTGACATTTTCTGGCACCCCAAGGTAGCAATTAGTTCACTGCTAAGGACAATAAGACCAGGACCCTATCCCAGACAATGTGCCTCTGCTGCATTTAGGCCTGTGAGCTAAAATCTTTATGGCCTAAGCCAAGTCATTTCATTTCAAGCTATTTTATTTAAGGTAAGCTAGGCTGAGCTTAATCCCTTCCCTTCCAGCATCTTCTGTTAACAAATATACATTTCCTCATTTACAACCATGCAGTCCGATATACATGTATGTTTCTTATCTGTCCAGCAGGGCCCACTGTTGATATATTTTTAATACAAACAGCTTTACAAATCCATTGTTAACACAAGCATGTGTACAAATCATTTTGATATACCAATGACATAATAAAATTCTTTGCAAAACTTTTCCAAAAAGGTGAAAACCAGGTTCAGGATGGCCACTGTTCTGTAAGTACTGCTAGTATCTAGCTGTCAGAAATACCCAGGATTTAAACAAACTCAGAAGATAAATCTAAGTCAAAAATATAAAACTATCGCTAAAATTATATCTCAAATAACAGTCAGCAACTAACAGAGGAAGAAAAAGTGACATATTTCTTTCTGAAACAACAGGATTAACTATGATTTTTGAAAAAACAGCTTAAGCCATGTGGTGCTAAGGCCCAGCATCTGAACACAAAAACTGGAAATAACTTCAAAAAGCAAAGATGTCAAAAGAGGAAAATATTATGGAAACCAGTACAGCTAGACTAAATTCTCAGTTCTAGCTTCACCTGAAAAGGATACAACTACCAAAAGACAGAAGACAACTAAACAATCAGACAACTCTAAAACTGCAAATAAAAGTAAGTCTGATCAGCCAGCAAATTTGGAAGACATACAAACTGCACTGCTACCTATCCAGCAATAAAGGAATTATCCTTACAATTCCAAACCTTTGGGGACTCATTTAGCCAAATAATAACCAGGATGGAAAAATCCGAATCCAAATAACTGAAAATGAGATACAAATAGAGTCTTTAACTCAAAGAACTGATTCCCAGGACAAAGAAATGCAAAGTCTACAAGAAAAATTAACAGACCTTGAAGCAAGATCTCGAAGGAATAATATTATCATCAGAGGAATACCTGACTCTGTGACTCACAATAATCTAATACCTATAATCAGACAAATAATAAATTCCTTGCTGGATCAGTCTGAAGAATCACAGCAAATGACAATAGAAAGAGCCCGTAGAGCTCTGAGGGTAATGCAATCAACACTGAATCCAAGACCTGTTTACATTAAAATACTAAACTATCAAGATGTAAATAAAATCATCCTGGTAGATAAGAAAGTAGGCACACTTACCGGGAATAATAACAAAATCTCCTTTGCCCAGGATCTTCCCATACAGATAAGACAAGCAAGGCAACTCCTTTCACCATACTGCAGATTTCTAATAGAGAAAAAATGAAATTCCAGATGAAATTCCCAAATCTATTAATTTTCTATGTTAAAGAAGTCAAATACATGGTAGCTAACCCCAAAGAGGCAAAAGAGACATTTCTGGCCGTTTTCAAGCAGATTCCACCTTCAGAAAAGAAATACAAGTTCAAAATATGATAAATGACCCTTAAGTGAAGAAACAAGTCAATTTGCAAGCATTGTAGATGGGAATCCATTCCAGAGAACTTCCCCTGGCTGCCTAGGCCCTTAACTTCACATGTAGGCCATGAGAAGCACAAGAAAAGGAAGTATAGCCTGTGTAGGAACCAAAAATCAACTGCCGTTACCGATGCACACATTTCAGAAAGGAACCACCTTCAGGGACTTTGACTTGTTAAATCTTTCCCCCTATGAATTCAAGGGCTCCATTGTGAAGACCAACCATACTAAAGGAACTGTTAAAAGCTTTTGAAGAGTCTTCAGTGTCAAAAATGGAAATTGACCTGCTCCTTTTTAAATAAGTAAACAAGCGTCAAATATACACAACATTCTGCAAGCAAGACCTTGAAGAATTAAGGTACTGTTTCACTGAAACACTCACTAAGACTGTACACCCCTCACTGTATGATTGATTGAAGAACTCAGCCTTAAATAATAAATAAGTAATAATCTATTAGAAACCAGTCTAGCTTGCAGGCATATTCTAGGAAAAGGTCTAATGACTTGCATAAATGCTGAAAATGTTAAAATCAGAAACTTGCAAAGGTAACCTAATAATACTTAAAAACTGAGATGTAACCTACTAAGCAAACTGTAGATAAGGATCTGCCTGACCTAACTGAGAAATATATGTGCATGCAACTTATTTTTATTTATTTATTTTTTTTATCTCTCTCCTACCCAGGAGTAAAGGTGCCAACAACACATTATATAACCCACATAATATATGTGGAAGGATATATAGTCAAAAATGCTGATTAAATACTGAGTTTATAGAGGGGAGGAAAAGTAGCAGAACGAATGGAAAATGTATATATGAGAAGCTAGACATCTGATTAATAGTACTGTGTTACACTATCTGACATAAGCTACTGAGAAATTGTTTATTAACATGCTGTTTTAAAAATATATCATTAGAAAGATAAGTGCCAAGTACATATATTATAATCCCTACAGATAGATGCGAAAGACTAAATAGGCACCGTAGATATACAAAACTATGAATAAATAAAGGGAAAGTTAAGTAATAAGTGGAAGGAAAAGGCAAATATGTCAAGGTTGACAACTAAACACTAATACCATGTTATGCAACTGGATATAAACTACTGAGGAAATGTGTATGAATATGATGTCTAAAGTTACATTATTAGACAGGTTATAGGTGCCAAGATTTTATTTCACAACCCACATAGATTTATGTGAAAGACCATACAGATACTAAAGGAGTTTGACAAACCTGACATTAATATAACAATACAATGTTACACAACCTGATATATACTATTGAGAAAATATTTTCAATGGACTGCTTTAAAAACACTATTAGGAAGAACAAATCACAAGATAAAAACAATACGTGCTACACTCTAACTGCAGCACTACAAATGTATAATAGTTTTGTCGAAAGGGACTAGGGACTTTATTAGCAGTGTTTTCTGGGGAACTAGTTTGTTCAGCTTAGTTCGTATTGTATATAGTCACACAGGGGGGTTAATATGCGAGAAATCCACATATAAAAAGAAAACACAACCAAAGATTAGATGGCAAAGTAATCCACATATTGAGCCTTCACCTTCTCCACCTGATTATTCCTGGTCCAGGGGTATAGTGGATAGGCACAGAGAAGGGACGGGGATAGATAGATGCTTTACACAACCATTACACACCAACACATACGAAGACCATGAATCCAAACTAACACACAAATCGTATCTAATGAATATATTTAATAAATAAATGTGGGAACTAGAGTCGTAGAATATTAAATGACTCCAAAATGCGAAAAAAAGAAAATTATTCCTACATCTTGCATTGAAAACCAAAGCTAATCTCATACTAATACAAGAAACACATTTGACCACAGAGCAATGGACAGAAGTTAGCAGGAAGAAATGGATAAGGCAAATCATAAAACAAACAGTGCTGGGGTGGTCATAATAATCAAAAACCAATTTCAGGAAAAAATCCTTAAAACCAAAGTCGACAAGGAAGGAAGATGGTGTTACATAACATTTACTAACCCTACACTACCAAAACCTATAATGGTGCTTAATATATATGCACCCTGTAGTAACCAACAACACTTCTTTATGTCACTATATCCAACCTTAAACCAATTTAAAGACCACTATTTAGTGGTTGGAGGTGACTGGAACACATACCAAAGCCCAGAGAAGGACAAATCTAACTTGACTAAATCATATAATAAACAAGCCTCTTTAGCTTTAAACAAATTCAAACAAGACTTCAAACTATATGACAATTTAAATATGGAGATAATGATGATAAAACCAGGCAATTCACATTTTATTTGCAATGTCATAAAATGTGGTCAAGAATAGACTTCTTTTTAATTTCAGATATATTCATTAACATGGACCCAACAACAATTATCCACACCAGTTTTTTTTCGGACCATTCTAAAATCACACTGAACATCTACTGGGACAAAAAAATACAGAGAGAGAGAACAGAGGGCCTAACTGGTCATTAAATCCCAATTTGCTCACCAAAATAGAAGTGATAAAAGAAGTAGAAGAAATACTAAAAACGTATCTTGCTAATACTCTCAACTCACAAGTACCAATGGACATAGAATGGGTCACGACTAAAGCACAAATTAGAGGAGTATTTATCAAAAAAGCAGCATATTATAAAAAATACAACTAAAAGAGGAACAGACACTGAAAGGGAAAATAGAGCATCTTGAAAAAGAACTATTAAATAACCCTTCAAAACAGACAGAGGAAGAACTCTTAAAAATGCAAAGAGATCTTTATATGCTAGAAACCTGAAACCTATAATTCTACAAAGGTAGGATGCTATCCACCTATGCAGAAGAAGCACAAATCCCATCTAGAGTTCTATCCAGAATTATCTCCCAGCACAAAACTGCCTCCAATATATCAGAAATAAACCACAAGGACAAAAACTACACAAAAATGAGGACATTGTCAAAATATTTGAACAAATATACTCTCAGATATATGGAGACCAAACATTACAAACATCAAAGGAAGATAGAACTCTTTTCCTTCAAAAACTGAAATTCCCCAAACTAGATTTAAACCAACAAAAAAAAATAACTGAACCCATATCCGTCAATGAGATAATCACAACAATCAAACACTTAAAAATGCACAAGGCTCCGGGACCAGATGGTCTCACCTCAGAATTCTACAAAGCATTTATCCCCTTGATAGCTAAACTACTACATTATATTTTGAACTACATAATAAACAATAAAATAAATGATATTCACTTCAATGCCTCTAAAACCATCTTTATATTAAAAGAACATGCTGATCCAAAAAACCCTGACAGCTGCAGACCCATTTCCCTCTTAAACCTGGATACAAAAATACTTACCTCAATACTTGCAAATAGATTGAAAAACCTGATAGAAAAAAAATCATTTCTTCAGAACAATCTGGATTTATACCACATAAAAACACTAGTGACAACACACTAACTTTAGATGCGCTAATTTCCTATGCAAATCGGAACAATACTAACATCTATACAATGGTAGTAGATGCTCACAAGGCATTTGATAGGGTCAACATAAAATTCTTACTCCAAACATTACCGTACTTTGATATACCTAATAACTTCATACTGATCATCCAAACTCTCTGTAGTAATCCCTATACATCCCTATATATTAATAAAATGTGGTCAAATAGAATTCTGATAAAAAATGGAACAAGGCAAGGATGCCCACTATCACCCTTTCTCTTTAACCTATACTTAGAACCTCTATTCTTACACATTAAACAAAATACATACCATAACCCCCCATCAGTACACAACTTCAAAATTTATCTCACCGCTTTTGCAGATGATCTGAACATATACCGCATCACACCGAATTCAGATATAAACAAAATAATAACTGCAATTGAACAATTCTCGACCATGTCTAACTATAAATTAAATCTTAATAAAATCAATATTTTCCCCTTAAAAACACCCAAACTCATTCCATTAATACCACTTCTGGACACAATAAAAATAAAAGAAGAAACTAAATATTTGGGAATTACCTTTTTCCAGAATAAACAAGATTTCTACCAATATAATGTAACTCTCAAATGGCAAAACATAAGGCAAGACTGTAAAAGATGGAACAACCTAAAACTACCATTCATGGCGAAAGTGTTTGTTTGTCTTTCGGCTTTTCCCAGTTAGGGGTTGCCACAGCAAAACTCCGGTCCGTTAATGATCGGCAGTAGATTTTTATGGTGCCGAGTTGCCAGCTCGATGCCCAATCTTCAACGAAGGCACGTCCATTCACCCATGTCTTTCGGAACGCCACTCGACCGTGGGGAGGACATGCAGACTCCACAAGTATCAATAATAAAAATTAATATTTTACCTAGACTAATGTACATTTTCATGACATCACAGGTAATAATACATAATAAACTCTTTAACCAAATACACACCTTTCTGGCAAAGTTTATATGGGAACCTAAGAAAAACAGAATTTCCTATCCAAGATTAACACTGCCTAAGAACAAAGGAGGGCTGAATCTGCCAGATTTTAAAACCTATTACTCTGTCATTAATACCAACAGAATACTAAGAATAGCTGAACATGATCTGACAAAGAAAAACTGGTCTCCTCCTTGTGTGACAATATACTATATATTAAAGCACTAGGTATCAGTCCTAAAGCACTCCCATTCTTGAGTCAAAAAGAAATAAAAACTTACAACATTCTAGATCACTTAAAACACTCTATCAACATAACACAAAAACTATTTCAATCTTTGAACCTTGGACAAGCCATAACAATACTACAACCTCTCCATAAAAACCCAAACCTAAAAATAAATAACAAAATGCTAAACTTAGAATACTTTCCGCGTCTAAAAGTCAAAACAATCCAAGATGTCTTCCCATATCTTAATTGCACAATACAGGAAATTAGGACTAACTTAAATCTTTCCAAATGTTACATAATAATATTAAGACAAATCAAAGAACTGTGTTCCAATTACCTCCAAAACACTACTATATCCAATAGTTACATAGAAACTTGCAATTTGCTTTGGAAAAATATTCTTTCAACAAGGAAAACTATTACTAATTCATATAAAATGATAAGCGAGATTAAATTCCAGAAGGGGCTTCTATTTTCCAACTACTGGAGAAAACTAAAACCCTCCATAGATGACCAACAAATAACACAAGCAATTAGCTTAACACTGAAGATCATACCACTTAAAAAATTAGCTTACACACAGCTAATGATCAATAATAATGCTTACTTCACACCTGCAATCCTCCACAAATTCAATACATCAAGGTCACCACTATGCCCACACTGCAAGGACCAGACAGCTGATCTATTGCATGCATTTTGGAGTTGCAAATGTGTGTACAAATTATGGAATTCTCTCAAAGTACAGTTACAAAAGATGGGCTACTAAACTTCAACATTAACATGGGAATTTGCCTTATTACTCATTCTTCCAACTAACATTCCCCAAAAAACAAGCAGATACACTCTTAATAATTTTTCTACTAATGAAATTATATATAGCTCTCAAATGGCTAGATCTGTTGAATAATTCTTGGGAGGGTTTTAAACAAATAGCCATAAAATATCTCTTGGCTCACAAAATAGTAATGGATAAAAGAAACCAAAACATGAAGTCCAGAGAAATCTGGGAACAAACCTTTAATACAATATTAGCATAGTCAACCACATAACAACTTACGAATATACCTTAATGGAACCTAGAAACTCATACAGGATTTGACAGACTAATCATAGTTTGGGTATTAAGATTGTATGTGTTGTTTTATATAACAATTGAGCTAATGGTGAAAGCATCTGTGTAAATAGTGTAAATAATTGTGTTGTATGACCTACATCTTATGGTATTAACACTAATGTATAACATACTCCTATGGTCATGTTGTAAAGATCGAATTGTTTTTTTGTGCCATATATAATTGTAAAAGAAAAAGAAAAATTATTGAAAAAAAAAAAATTCTTTACAAAACTACAGCTAGCTGGCATATGTTACACATGCACTGCCCTACTGTCTCTTGCATAACTGGCTCTACCTCACATCGTCACAACCATACACATACATATATAGCCATATATATATATATATATATATATATATATATATATATATATATATATATATATATATGGGTCTACTTTAATTTACCGAAATCTCAGTTGACCGACACGCGGAAGAGGGAGACGAAATGACCGACAGGTAAGTTTACCGAAAAGGTGATGTGCCGACAGCGGACAGAGCGACAAGGGTAACGTGTGAGCGCGTCTCGGTAAGTGTGCGATAGTGACGGAGTTAGGAGCGGTCAGGTAAGTGTGCGTTGTTGTGGGATTTTGGGTTAGGGTGTGGGATAGGTGAGTGTGTGGTAGTGTCGGAGGTAGGGAGGTAGGGTTCGGGTAAGGTAAGTGTGTGATAGTGACGGAGTTTAGTTTAGGGACGGGTTAAGTGACTTAGGTTTGGAGTGCGGGTAGGGTGAGTGTGCGATAGTGACGGGCATTTTGTTTTGGGGTGGGTTAAGTGAGTTAGGGTTAGGGTGCAGGTAGGGTGAGTGTGCGATAGTGACAGGCATTTTGTTTTGGGGTGGGTTAAGTGAGTTAGGGTTAGGGTGCAGGTAGGGTAACTGTGCAGTAGTGTCGGACCTTAGGGTTAGGGTTTGGGTTAGGGTTAGTGGATATGTGATTGTGTATGATGTGTCGTTTACGTTGTTTGTGTCGGTGTAATTGTGTTCGGTTTTGTGAATTGTCGATGTTGTGTGGTTTCGGTCATTAGGGTTCGGTGTTTTGTGTGTCGGTGAAGTGTGGTGTCGGTAAGGTAAAGTAGACCCATATATATATATATATATATATATATATATATATATATATATATATATATATATAGCTAGATATATGTAGATAGATATACAGATATGTGTGTGTGTGTGTGTGTGTGTGTGTGTATGTATATATATATATATATATATATATATATATATATATATATATATATATATGTGTGTGTGTGTGTGTGTGTGTGTGTGTGTGCGTGCGTGTGTGTATATACACACATAACTATATATATATATATATATATATATATATATATATATATATTTATATGGTTCCACTTTATAATCTTGAAATTTCAGTATCTCGAGACCATAAAGTCGAATCCACAAAACACCGACAGCCCAAAACCACGAAACTTCAAATCCCGAACACACAGCATACACCAAACCACACATACACCACAATTACCACACTACAAAACAAAATAGCACACAAAAATATAACACCACACATCCACAAACCTACACTACAAATAAGTAGGGGGAAGGCCCCCCCTGCACCCCCCCATGTGGGGGGCTGTCCCCCCCTACTTATATATATACTAACTCCGAGATCGCACAAACAGAAAAAGACAGTAAACTCACACCCAGACATTCTACAGTCCCTCACACACACACACACACACACACACACACACACATATACAAACACTAACACATCCAACACTTGCACACTCATACTTTCAACTGCCTACCCTAACCCACACGTACAACTTACAAACACACTCACATACACTCAACTCCTACCCAAAACTCTTACAAAACACTCACTTACCTTAAATTCCACCTTAATCCACACACTACACCGGACACCATACACACAAAACACTGCATGTAACGTAGCGTAAAGCCATAACCGCGAATTTCAGATATTTGGATTCGTAATTATGCACTTTCTCTATTTTGAAAAATCTAATTTATGGTTTCAAGATACCGAAATTCGAGATTTCAGTATTTTGAGATTATAAAGTGGAACTATACATATACATGTATGTATGTATATATATATATATATATATATATATATATATATATATATACACACACACACACACACACACACACACACACACACACACACACACACACACACACACACACACATGAAATATGATAGATACATATATTACATATTATAGGATCATAGGAGGTCACTAGGCTAATGGTCCTCAGGCCCTTACAAGCCTTGCCAAGAGTTTACCCCCAAAAAGAAACCTCAGTTAGCACCTGTCACCGAGGATCACAGGTGGAACCCCTGGGACAAATTTGTGGTTTCCCATCTACTCATCAAGGTTGTGCTTGAAGAGGGTCAGAGAGGTGCTCTGTTGGAGTTGGAGTTATGATGGAATGAGGCATTTTTAGAAATGCAGGATGAATGGCATAGTATTTTTGTGGACTGATGGAATTTTTTTTTCAAGAGGATATTCTACATGTTTGTCATTTTCAGACAAGAAGGGCTTGAGAATGAGGTCATTCAGTCAGTGGAAATGGGAGATTCAGGATAGCAAGTACAGAAGAGGCATGATCTCTGAATTAATTTAAGAGACTGAGTAAATTTGCCAGCAATGTTATTGGGGTTAGTTAGATTATCATTTAGCTCATGTAATACTTTGTAAAATAGTTTTAGGTGGATTAATCTCACAGACTTTAGCTATATTGGTAGTAATTCTGCAGTTGCTCATTAGAAGTAAATACATCTGATCCTTAGATCTATCTGATGGATTTCTTATTCCATTCCTTTGAGTCTGAGTCCATTATCAAGATTGGACTTTAATTCTGAGGTAAGCCCAGGTCACTCATTACTCTTAATCTCCCGAGTCTTGGTGGAAGTCTCTATTCTGAATTCTCATGTACACAGACAATCCTCTCCTCCTACCACCCAACACTACAACCTGTGAGAGATGCACTTACATAGCCAAACTGGAAGCAAAGCTCTCTCCGGCCAAGATTGTGCTAGACAGTCAAGAGGAGAAGGTTAACACCTGCATTGCACCTCAAGCAGCTCATAGCCCTTCAAAACCCACACCATCAACACCCACACATAGCAACACTAAACCCACATATGCGAAGGCCCTTAACATTAACCTGCCCAAGCAACAAGGACCTCCGAAGCTGAAATGCAAACAAACACCAGTCACAACCAAAGTGACACATAGCTCACAACACCAGTGTGCCACCCAACAACAGTCCCTAAGGCAAGACAATGTACCCAACACTTTAGTCATAGGTGATTCTATAGTCAGGCACACTGGTGTCCCACTCACCAGGCTGAACAAGGAGAAAATTACAGTCAGCTGCCTGTCAGGTGCCAGGATCCGCCACATAACGCATGCACTCAAGTCACTCCACAGCAAGTACAAATACGACTCTGTCATTGTCCATGCTGGAGTGAATGACTTGAGACGTACCTCCCTGGACTACATGAAAAGAGACATGGAAGAGCTATTGGATCATGTGACCCAGGGAGGTATGACCCTAGCCCTGAGTAGCATCCTGCCTTCACCCAGAATGATACCACAGTATAAGGACAAAATGACTGACTTCAACAATTGGCTAAACTTCTGGTGTCATTCAAAGGGGATCCAGTATTTGTATGCCTGGGAAGACATGATCGACAAACCATGATGCTTTGCCAGAGATGGTCTGCACCTGTCACCCCTGGGATTCAGGTTACTGACTAAAGCTCTTGCTACCCCTATAGTGCCTTTTTTAGGCAAGGTTCAAAGGATAAAACTGCCACTGTAACAGATACAAGCATGCAAAATCTGAAGGTAATGCTACTCAATGCTAGAAGTCTAAACCTCAAACTGCACTCTCTCGAGGCACTCCTAAAAATGGAGAACATCGATATCTGTGCAGTAACTGAGACCTGGTTCAAGGCTCCAGAGAGCACCCATGCAATACCAGGCTACAATTCTTACCACACTTTTCAGCTACAAAACCAAGACCGAAACACTAAAGGTGGAGGAGTGTCCATATTCACCAGGGATATTCACACCTCCAGGCTAGTTGCCCAACACAATGCATCTGAAATTCTCCAGGTGCAACTAACACTAGGTAAGACTGCAATCCAAATTGTAGCTTGCTACAGATCCCCCACCATGCCCCAAGATTCTCACTACACCTTTCTAAACATACTGGAAAATATTAAGATACAACCAAACACCCTAATACTATATGATTTCAACTACCCTGCCATTAACTGGGAAAACTACTTGGGTACCAACTCCTTTTCTCAACGGTTCTTGGAACTCATAAATTCCAATGCCCTGGATCAACTAGTCCATTGTCCCACCAGGGGCTCTAATATCCTAGACCTGGTCATTACCAACATGGGAAATAGATGCTTCACATCAGTGGTCACCCCCTCATTGGTCAGGTCTGACCATAAGCAAATCACCATTGACATCCACATCCCACCCCATCCCCCAGTAAGGAAACCTCCTTAAAAAAGTCTTCAAAGCAAACTTCATGCTACTGAAGTCAGAAGTGACAAACTATACGATACCCACGCAGACGAGATCTGGAAGTTCGACTGCAGAATCCTACACTAAGGCACTTTACGAGCACATCCACTCGTGCATGAATCGTGCCATCACAAATAGAACCAAGATGCTCTTCTCCAAAAAAAGAAAGCCAATCTGGTGGTCCCCTGCTATAAACAAACTATACAACAGAAGGAAGAAACTGTTGCAGAAAAGAGGAAAATCCCAGGATGCAAAAAACTCCCTCACCAGCCTCAGTAAGAAGCTGAGATCCCTCATAAAATCCTCAAAAGCTAGTTACGAAAATAAAATTGACAAAGATTCCAAAGACGACCACAAGGCATTCTATAGTTATGTCAAGAATCTAAATGGCAATGCTCAGATCTGCTCTGAGCTACAACAGAATGGCATTAAATATACTGATCCCAAGGATATTGCCAATATCCTGACAGATCAATTTAGTGCTAACTTCACCCCCCTCTCACCCCCTAAAGGGCCCATCTCAATACCAAATGCTTGCCAAATTCCGGTAATCATGGCCACACAGGTAGAAACTGCACTCTCCAAAGCTAAGAATACAGCATCCATGGGAGCAGATGACATCCCAGGCTGTGTACTACATGAACTACAAAATGAACTGGCACCTCACCTAAGTGTCATGTTTAATCATAGCCTCACCTCAGGCTTCGTGCCCACTGAGTGGCGCACAGCTACAGTTATCCCGCTCCACAAGGGAGGATCCGCCTTGGATCCCGGGAACTACAGTCCCATCAGTCTGACAAGCCTGATCTGCAAGGGCATGGGACGCATTATCATGGAACTTATAAACAAAGACATTGGTAACCTTCAAACACTGGACCCCACCCAGTTTGGGTTTGTAAAGGGCCGATCTTGTCTCCTGAATCTGATTGACTTCTTTGAATCAGTCTCCAGAGATGTTGACGAGGGTAAGGTGGTCCACACAGCCTATCTGGACCTTGCCAAGGCCTTCAACACCATCCCCCACTCTGGAATCATAGATAAACTTACTAAGCTGGGCATAAATCCCTACATCACTCGATGGGTTGCCAACTGGCTTACTGACAGAACCCAGACTGTAAAAGTAGCCAACTCCAAATCCAGCTCCAGACAAGTGACAAGTGGAGTACCTCAGGGTTCAGTCCTGGGACCACTCTTGTTTGGCATCTACTTCTCTGAAGTACAGGCCAAAACTAAGGGACTCTGGCTAACAAAGTTCGCAGATGACTGCAAACTGGGAGCCATTATTGAATCCCCAAATGATGTGGATATTCTACAAAAGGGCCTTACAGAAACAGATGCCTGGTGCCAGAGCCATGGGCTCAAGCTTAATGCCAAGAAATGTATAGTTATTCCCTTTGGAAAAAAACATGTACCCGTGAATTACCACATAGGCGGCAGGACACTAAACATCGAAAGTGTCTCACTTTCGATAACCACATCACCACAACAGTAAGGAAATCCTTCTATGTGGCACACCTCATCACTAAGGGCTTTTCATCCAAAAAAAAGGAGGTCATTGTCCCACTGTACTCATCCCTCATTAGACCCATTATAGAGTATAATGCCCAATTTGGTATGTACCGCACAAGACATCTGCAACAGCTGGAAAGGCCACAGAAATACCTCACTAAAAGAATCACAGGCCTAAAGCAGATGCCATATGCTGACCATCTGAAAAAATTCCATCTATACTCTGTGGCATATCGTCTACTCAGAGGAGATCTCTGCTTAACATACAAGGCCATGTCAAACCCTGACCTGGTGGACATGCTCCACTTAAAGAAATCCCAATCCCTCAGAGCCACACGCTCCAGGGATCTAAACCTTGTCATCACAATGAACAAAATATGCTGGAGGGATAGGTTCCTGACCCAGAGACTCCCCATACTCTGGAATAGACTGTCCATACATGTCAAGCAGAGTGCCTCATTGGCCCTCTTCAAAAAGAACCTTGATGATTGGATAGGAGATAGGAAATTCACCCCGGGGATCATGTCAGTCGCCCTGCTAGACAGGGGCCCAGAGAAGTAAATATTGTGGGAAGAAATATCCAGGGAATTGTTATGGCTAGGCTTGCATAGGCCCTAGGGCTGATAGCCTAGTACCAACCTATGAATAGGAGAAAGTTAATTGAAGACACTGGACAGTGCTGTTGTAGGACTGGTCTCAATCTAAATAGGGCTGTGGTCAATACTATCACAGTCAGCTAACAGGTCAGGCCCCATCCTCTTTGAGAGAGACAACCCAGCAATAAAGTGTGGTTTAGTTGTTGGTCTTTTAAATGGCTAGTGTGACAATGCAGGGTGATTGTAGCTTGCTACAGATCACCCACCATGGCCCAGGACCCCCATTCTGCATTTCTTGAGATACTGGGAAATATGAAGGTCCTATCAAACACCCTAATACTGGGTGATTTCAATTACCCAAACATAAACTGGGAGAACTACTCAAGTACTAACTCCCTTGCCCAACGCTTCCTAGAATTTATAAACTCAAAGGCCCTGGATCAGCTGGTCAACACCCCCATCAGAGGGAACAACATATTGGACCTGGTCATCACCAACATGGGCAACCGGTGTTCCACACCGGAGGTCAACCCCTCGCTGGTTAGATCAGACCATATACCAATAACTCTGGATATCCACATTCCACCCCCACCCCCAATCAAGGAAACCACCATGAAAAACTTTTCAAAAACAAACTTCATGTTACTTAAGACTGTGGTGGAAAGGTTCACAGCCCCCATGCCAAAGGACAATGCTGTCCAAGCTGCTGAGACCTTTACAAAGGCACTCTATGAGTATCTGCAGGAATGCATGGATCGTGCTATCCCAATTAAAACCAAGACTCACTCCTCCAAGAAAAGGAAACCAGTCTGGTGGACCCCTGCCATAAACAAGCTATACAACAGAAGGAGGAAACTAATACAGAAAAGGGTAAAATCCGAAGAAGGAAAAACATCCCTGATCAGTATCAGCAAGAAACTACAATCCCCTCATTAAATCATCCAAGGCTAGTTTCGAAAGAAAAATTGCCAATGACTCCAAAGATGACCACAACGCTTTCTTTAGCTATGTCAAGAACCTAAGCATAAATTCTCAGATATGCTCTAAGTTAGTGCAGAATGGCACAAAATACACTGAACCGACTGATATTGCCAACATTCTGGCAGACAGGCTTAGTGCAAACTTCACCCCACTTTCACCCCCTAAAGGGCCCATAACCATACCAGAAGAATGTAGGGCCCTGTCAATCACAGACACACAGGTTAAAACAGCCCTATCCAAGCCAAAAACACAGCTTCAATGGGACCGTACGGTGTCCCAGGCTGTTCAAGAGCTCAAAAATGAACTAACCCCTCACCTAAACACACTGTTCAAACTCAGCCTCTCTAGAGGCTATGTACCCACAGAGTGGTGCACAGCAACAGTTATCCTGCTCCACAAAGGTGGAGCCACAACGGACCCCGGGAACTATCACCCTATAAGCCTGACTAGCTTGGTCTGCAAGGCTATGGAACGCATCATCATGGAACTCATTAACAGAGACATTGGGAACCTCAGAACCTTGGACCCTACCCAGTTTGACTTTGTTAAGGGCAGATCATGCCTCCTAAACCTGGTGGATGTCTTTGAGATGGTTACCAAGACATTAGATGAGGGAAAGAAGGTCCACACAGCCTACCTAGACCTCAGAAAGGCTTTTGACACCATTCACATTCTAGTATTATAGACAAGCTCACCAGTTTGAACATAAACCCCTATGTCATGAGATGGGTTGCCAAATGGCTCATGGATAGAACCCACATGGTGAGAGTTGCAGGCTGTACGTCCGACTCTAAACCGGTTACAAGTGGCGTACCCCAGGGCTCAGTCCTTGGACCTCTCCTGCTCGGTATATACTTCTCAGAGGTACAGGCAAGTATAGGAGGACTATGGCTGACCAAGTTTGCAGACGACTGCAAAGTAGGTGCCATAATTGATTCTTCGGCTGATAAAGACACCCTCCAGATAGGTCTCACTGAGACAGATACCTGGTGTCAAAATCATGGCCTTAAGCTAAATGCCAAAAAGTGCATAGTCATCCCCTTTGGAAAAAACAAAGTACCCGCAAACTACCACATAGGTGGTAGTCCACCAAATACAGAAAATGTAATAAGGGATCTGGGGACCCAAGTAGATAGTAATCTTTCCTTTGATAATCATATTGCCAAGGTGGTTAGAAAATCCTTCTATGTGGCCCACCTAATCACAAAAGGGTTCGCATCTTGAACAAAAGAGGTTATTGTGCCTCTCTACTCATCACTCATTAGACCCATCATAGAATACAACACCCCATTTGGGATGTACCTTACAAGACACCTGCAACAGCTGGAAAGACCACAAAAGTACCTCACCAAGAGGATTTCTGGCCTCAAACAGATGCCCTATGCAGCCCGACTCAAGAAACTCTAGCTGTACTTGGTTACGTACCGCTTACTCACAGGTGATCTCTGCCTGACATACAAGGCCATGTCCAACCCAGAATTGATGGAGATGCTCCACCTAAAAAAAAAAAAAAAAAAAATCCTGGAGAGCCACACGTTCTAGAGATATAAACCTCACCACAACGATAAATAGGACATGCTGGAGGGATAGATTTCTGTCCCAGAGACTTCCCATGATTTGGAACAGGATTCCAATATACATCAGGCAGAGCCCCTCAATAACACTCTTCAAGAAAAACCTAGACAGGTGGATGGGAAACAGAAAATTTACCCCGGGGATAAAATTTACCCTGGGGATCACTGCAGTGGCTCTGCTGGACAGTGGCACAGGGAACTAATGGTTCTGCTGGACAGAGGCACAGGGAACTAATCTAAGGGGGTGGTGAAAGCCAACACATTCTGGTTGGCTTATAAATGCCCTTGGGCAGATAGGCTAGTACTTACCTATGAACCTATGATAGTCATGCAGGGTGTTTTGTAGTATGTGAACAGACAGACATTTTGGAAGCCAGTTCATGGATCCAGTCCATTAGAGTGCTATCTCACAGAGTGAGAGAGATATACAAGATTTGGCTTAATGTGTGTAGAAATAATGTAAGAACATTTATTTATAGAGAGGAATATCTGAAGCTGCAGTCTATTAGTATCAAACTAATTAATATTTAGATGTGCTCGGAAAAGGAAATTGGGTGGTAATGTTAGATTCTGGTAGATAATTCCTCAAACATATGAACCTTAAGAAGGTGTAATGAACATCTGCAAGATGTTTAGACTGACATTTTACAATGTAATGCATCAGCAACTAGTTAAGGGTGTACTCATATAGTGTACTGCTTCTGCTTACCATCTTGGCATTGTTTGCATTGTTTTTGATAAGTAGTAGGACACCTCCACCAACATGTAGGCTTGGCCTGTTATTGTGGAAACAGTGGCAACAATACCAGTATAAGGATATAACAGAATTCTTATTTCAGCCAACAGTGACATATTGCTAAAACAAACAAGAGCCTCTTCTTTGATTGCAACCCATTTATTTTTGTTTGGATGTAACAGACCAATCTTGCTACCCTTATGGAAAGTGAAGATGGGTATGAGGTCTGAGTCATGAGAGCCTTGGTTTTATTGTATCACCTGATCTTGATTTCTTAAGCTAGATTAAACAGAGTATAGACTTCTTGAATGCTCACAAATGATGATGGCAACTGTGCAGAAGATGGGTTCTATAAATGAGTTGTGCTTAAATCCCCATTATGGACCAGTATGTCAACAAGACTGGTATTGCATAATGCACACAGTTATGCCTACATGTGGGTACATTTACTGGGGAATTTTAATGGGGTCTACTTCGACCCATCAAAATTATGTTTCTACTATGAAATGTAATTTCAGTGATCCCTTTTTCCCAAAGTGCATTTTTTCAAAAATCTACTTTTGCGAAAAAGCAACAAAGCAAACAGCAATAAAGGTTGTTGCTTAGATCGTGGCACAGTGGGGCTAAGGGAATATTCCCTTTTCCCCACTGTTTTAATTTGTTATTTGGGATATTGTGCAGCCACCCTATTGATAATGGATATCAGCTGGGTATAACAACCCTGTGTTTCTTATGCTTAGTCAAACACTCTGTTTATGCTATGCTGACGAGGTCATAACAACGCTGAAATATGCATATCCATAGCTATTGGCCTGAAATTGTCCATTAAAATGACTTCAAATGTAAAAGTCATGGGCAATCAGAATCACCATATAGCTGAAACACCTGATGTTCGTAAGGGTCATTTGCATATATCCCATGTGCCTCTGTTACAGGAGGTGTGTGAGGTTACTCACTGGAAGTTCTAGCTTGGCTGGAGTTTTCATTTAGTTTTTTCTTTTTGCAGACAAAGAAATATTCAAATTTATCCCTACTTAAATGACTTCCTTATTCAGGCAGACAGCCAGGAAAAGCTTCTCAAAGAGTTGGCCTTTGTAAAGGACCTACTAACCTCCTTACGGTACACAATCAACGAAAAGAAATCCAAACAGGTACCCACCAAAAGGATAATCTTCCTGGAAGCAAGTCTGGATACAGCATCTCAGATTACATGCCTAACACCAGAGGAACAAAGTTTACTATCAGTTTATTTCTCTCAACTGGCCACCAGGCCCCAGCTTTCTGAAAGGGAAATCCTGCAAGCCCTGGGGTTCATGGCATCTTGCATACTCCTTATTCCATATGCCAGACTGCATATGAGGAAACTTCAATGGTACCTAAAGAGCCTTTGGTGTCAACACTCTCAAGATCTGGAAACTCTTTTACCAATTATTCCTTGCCTGAGGGAGGAATTTCTTTGGTAGGCAACAGCCTGATTCCACAACAAGGGACTGCCCTTCACCCACACCCTGCTGCCCAGACCCTTACCACAGATTCATCAGACTACACTTGGGGTGCACACCGGGATGGCAGATGCATACAAAGCCAATGGAACCCCCAGCAACTCCCCCTGCACATACATCTAAAAGGGATGATGGCTGTGCAGCAGGCCTAGATCCCTTTCAAACCCCTTCTCTCTCCAGGGGTTCTACTGATCAAAACAGACAACACCACAGTGATGTGGTACATTAACAAGCAGGGAGGGACTCACTCCTACCCACTATGCAGGCTGGCCATGACCCTTTGGTTCATAGCCTCTTCCCTGCAGCTACACCTGGTAGCACAATACCTGGCAGGCTTTCTCAACTCCCTGGCAGACCAATTAAGCTGAAAGCTGTTGGACCCCCATGAGTGGCAGCACAACAGAAACACCTTTCAGCCACCTTACCTGGACCGAAACACTTAAGGTGGAGGCATGTCCATATTCATTAAGGATATCCACACCTCCAGACTAGTTGCTCAGTATAATGCATCTGAGATTATCCAAGTGCAACTAACTCTGGGAAAGACCGCAATCCAAATTGTAGCTTGCTACAGATCCCCCACCATGCCCCAGGATTCCCACTCCTCATTTCTTGATACACTGGAAAATATTAGGGTACAACCCAACACCCTAATAATGGTCAATTTCAACTACCCCACCATTAACTGGGAAAACTGCTCATGTACCAACTCTTTTGCTCAACTTTTTCTGGAATTCATAAATTCCAATGCCCTGGATCAACTTATCCACACCCCCACCAGGGGCAGACCTGGTCATTACCAACATGGACGACTGGTGTTTCACACCAGAGGTCAATTCCTCGTTGGTCAGAAACGACCACAAGCTAATCACCCTAGACATCCACATCCCACACCACACCCCATTAGGGAAACCACCGTAAAGATCTTCTCTAAAGCCAACTTCACACTTCTTAAGACAGAAGTGGCAAACTTCACAACACCCATGCAGAAGGACAATAGTGGTACGACTGTTGAATCCTACACAAATGCACTTTATAAACACTTACAATAGGGATAGCACATCCCTAACAGAACCAAGATGCTATCCTCCAAAAAAAGGAAGCCAATCTGGTGGTCCCCTGCCATAAACAAACTCTACAACAGAAGAAAGAAACTGTTGCAAAAAAGAGTAAAATCCCATGATTGGAGGAACTCCCTGGTCAGCCTCGGTAAGAAGCTGAGATCCTTCATAAAATCCTCCAAAGCTAGTTACAAAAACAAAATTGCCACTGATTCTAATGACAACCACAAAGCGTTCTATAGCTATGTCAAGAATCTCAATGGCAACACTCAGATCTGCTCTGAGTTACAGCACAATGGCACTAAATATACAGAACCAACTGATATTGCCAACATCCTGACAGATACGTTTAGTGCTAACTTTACCCCTCTCTTACCCCCTAAAGGGCCCATCTCTGTACCAGAAGAATGCAAAGTTCCTGTAATCACAGCTGCACAGGTAAAAACCACACTCTCTCCAAAGCCAAGAACACAGCGTCCATGGGACCTGACAACATCCTAGGCTGCATTCTACATGAACTACAGAATGACCTACCACCCCATCTAAGTACCATGTTCAGTCATAGCCTCACCTCAGGCTTTGTGCCCACCGAATGATGTGCAGCAACGGTTATCCCACTCCACAAAGGGGGAGCCACCACGGATCCCGGGAACTACCGCCCCATTAGCCTGTAGAGCCTGGTCTGCAAGGCCATGGAACATATATCATGGAACTTATAAACAAAGACATTGGTGATCTCCAAACTCTGGACTCCACCCAGTTCCAGTTTTTAAAAGGCAGATCATGTCTCCTAAACCTTCTTTGAAGCAGTCACCAAAGCTGTAGACAAGGGTAAGGTGGTTCACACAGCCTATCTAGATCTCGCCAAGGCTTTCAACACCATCCCCCACTCTGGAATTATAGAAAAACTCACTAAGCTAGGTATAAATCCCTATGTCACAAGATGGGTTGCCAACTGGCTCATTGACAGAACCCACACTGTGAAAGTAGCAGACTCCAAATCCGACTTCAGATCAGTGACAAGTGGAGTACCCAGGGTTCAGTCCTGGGTCATCTCCTGTTTGGTATCTACTTCTCTGAAGTACAGGCTAACACAGAAGGTCTTTGGCTAATGAAGTTTGCAGATGACTGCAAACTAGGAGCCATAATCGAAACTCCTAATGATGTGGACAGCCTACAATAGGGCCTCACTGAGACAGATGCCTGGTGTCAAAGCCATGGTCTCAAGCTCAATGCCAAAAAGTGCACTGTCATCCCCTTTGGTAAAAACTCTGTACCCATGAACTATCACATAGGCAGTAGTCTACATAAAACACCAAAAGTATGATAACAGACCTTGGGACATAGATGGACAGTAGTCTCTCCTTTGATAATCACATCGCCACAGTAGTCAGGAAATCCTTCTACATGGCACACCTCATCACAAAAGGTTTCTCATCCAGGAAAAAAGAGGTCATTGTTCCCCTCTACTCGTCACTCATTATACCCATTATAGAGTACAATGCCCATTTTGGTATGTACCCCACAAGACATCTACAACAAATGGAAAGGCCACAGACATACCTCACAAAGAGGATTACCAGCGTCAATCAGATGTCTTATGCAGACCATCTCAAAAAACTCCAGATTTACTCTGTTGCATATCGCCTACTCAGAGGCGATCTCTGCCTAACATACAAAGCTATGTCAAACCCAGAGCTGTTGGACATGCTCCACTTAAAGAAATCCCAATCCCTAAGAGCCACATGCTCTAGGTACATAAACCTTGTCACCACAATAAACAGAACATCGTGGGGGGCTAGATTCCTGTCCCAGAGACTTCCCATACTCTGGAACAAACTACCTGTCTATATCAAACAAAGCTCCTCATTAGCACTCTTCAAGAAAAATCTTGATGATCGGATGGGAAATAGGAAATTCACCCCGGGTATCACTTCTGTGGCTCTACTCGACAGGGGCACAGGAAAATAATTTTCTTGGGTGGCGAAAGCCAGGGTTCCTTTTTGGCTATGTGTATATAGGCCCTAGGGTAAGTCGCCTAGTACCTAACTATGAACCTATGAACTTTCTTAATAATAACTCAGAAATGGGGAATCCTGGAGGTCAACCTCTTTGCCTCCCACACCAACCATCAGCTCAACAAATTCTGCACCAGGGAGCATCACCGCATGGCATGGAAAGTAGATGCCCTGTTCTTCCCCTTGGCAAACCTCTTAGTCTATGCCTTTCCTCCCCTACCCCTCATTCCCAAGGTACCAATCAAAACAAGGGAGGAAAAAACAAGGACCATTCTCATAGCTCCAGACTGGCCCAGACAGCAGTGGTACCCTTTGCTGTGCACCTGTCCCCACTGCCCCCATGGAATCTCCCTCAGATTACCAACCTCCTAACCCAGAGAGCAGGGGAATTCATGCATCCCCAATTGCAGACACTCAGTTTGGCAGCTTGGCTTATAACCTGACCCTTGGCCAATCTCCCTCCTCAGTAAACAGGTTTTGGATGCTATCCGAGAGGCCAGACACCCTAGCACCAGAAAATATTATGCAGATAAATGGAAAAGGTTCTGCACCTGGATTCTAGCTAAGGGAGCCAATACGGCACAGCCCTCCATCCCTCTCATCCTGGATTACTTAGCTGACCTACTACACAGTGGTCTCTCTTTCTCCACTATAAAAATTCACACCTCTGCTCTTTCTGCTAATTTTCCCACTGAGCAGTCTCTTTTTTCACACCCTCTGATCAAGCAGTTCCTCAGAGGGGCTAACAACCTGAGGCCCCCCAGAAGGGCATCAACACCGGCTTGGGACCTTAACTTTGTCTTGGAAAAGCTCACCCTGCCGCCATTCGAACCAGCTTCTTCTGCAGAGCTAAAATTTCTCTCCTGGAAGACAGCCTTCCTCGATGCCATCACTTCAGCCAGAAGAGTCTCTAAGCTGCAAGCACTCATGGCAGTGGAACCCTTCATCATCTTCAATGCAGACAGGCTATCTCTCAGAACTAATCCATTCTTCATGCCCAAGGTGATTTTCAGTGCGGCTCTCAACCAATCCATCCATTTGGCCAACTTTTTCCTAACTCTCAAAACAAGGGGGAAAGGATCCTGCACTATCTAGATGTGCACAGACAGCTCAGATACTATATGGACAGGACTAAACCCTTCAGAGAATCTGATCAACTACTGGTTAGCTTTGCTTCAGGGGCAGAGGACAAAGCCATCACTAAGCAAACCATTTCCAAATGGATAGCACACTGCATCCATTTCTGCTACAAGCAGCATGACAAGCCTCCCCCCAAGGGAGACAGCACCCACTCCACCAGAGCAGCCTCCACATCTGCAGCATTCTTCAGAGAAGTCCCTACCAGGGACATCCTGGAGGCTGCCACCTGGACATCTGTTCACACCTTTACCAAACTTTACCACCTGCCTAACTTTTCTAAATCCAGGGCAGGTTTTTGCCTCTGCAGTCTTGCAGGGCATGCTAGCCAGCCTCTAGCCTCTTTCACTGTCTCCACCCTTTTCCTCAGTTTGGGCATCTACCCAAATGTGATGACTGCA
Source organism: Protopterus annectens (assembly GCF_019279795.1). Lineage (NCBI taxonomy): Eukaryota > Metazoa > Chordata > Ceratodontiformes > Protopteridae > Protopterus > Protopterus annectens. The sequence goes on from NC_056728.1 coordinate 900,764,455, forward strand.
ACAGTGAAACATGAAGAACATAGTACAGTTGTGTACACTTACCATAAATGTAGATGTTCGAGCAACTTCACTGTTGCAGTCCTGGTTTCCCTCCCTCCTTCCCTTTTTCTTTTTGTTACCTTTCTTCCTTTTGTTCTCCTTTCCTTAGAAGAGACATATTGGCATTTTGTTTTCACTGGTGGGGTCCTGCCACCAGAGCCTGGCCTCCTACTTTGGAGTCTACTGACTGGTTAGGCCAAGAAAACCTGATGTAATGGCATCGGCTGCCTTCCTTTATACCACTGATGACCTGACATCATGACAGCAACTGACGGAGAAATACTAAGTCTCTGGTATTCAGGCCAGCCGAGGGCTACCCCTGCAGGCATAACCCAAATGTGATGACACTCGAACATCTACATTTATGGTAAGTGTACACAACTGTACTTTACTGTTGCATGCATTATAATTTTAGTTGAATATGTACTTTTGTTTATACAGCGATATTATATGAAAAATCACAACTGACTGAATACTTCAGCAGAATACTTAGGCAAAACAACAGACGGGTAGTAATGAAACATATGCAAGGGTTTTGTTTTGGCATAATATTTATAGGTAAAGTTTGTTGTTTAGAGAAGAAATATTAATGAAGAATATGAAATTAATCCACATTTTTTTATTGTATAATACTATTTATCTCTGTAATATTGTATACTCTGTGAATTTAGTCTATTGTATTGTGTGCTGTATTTTTTTCTAAAACAATTGAATGTTTCATATTCATATTCTTTCTCTGTAAGTGATTTTTTGAGCTTTGTTTCATATTGTTTACTCTGTGACTGTTTTGGAGCTTTTCTCCCTGGGCCTCCAGCCCTCCACTGAAAACGAGCTCCTCATAGCCCGGTGGACTTCCCTGGTTATAAAACTGAAATAAATAAATAAATAAATAAACTTGCAGCAGATTGGACTAGTCTGCTGGATAATTTAAAAATAGCTTTTCTTGGATGAAATGATTATGATATTTTGAGCATTTCAGTTTTTGCTTTTGTTGTTGCTACCTTTCTCTTTTATGAGTGTTTGCTGGTGTATTTGTACAGGCATTTAGGCTTTTAACATCAATTTGGCAAATATGAAAACAAAGCAAAGTGCAGAATAAACTTGATGCAAGAGTGAATCAGGAAGCATGCAGGTGGAGCTAAAGGATGTACTCTAAATGTAGCTCTGAAACATCACTTAAAAAGTGCATTATTGCATCTGCAATAGCATGTATATAGGATTTGTATATAGTTTGAATTGTTTTATTTTATATGCTTGAAATGTATTTTCTTATCTCTTCATTTCTACCTTTAGTCATAGGTTCTACTTGCTGACTCAGTGAGTTAATCTTAATTATCACCTATGTTATAATAATTCCTTACTAATCTCAATAATATATCTATGCTGCACATTGTAAATACCCTGAAATGTGATTGAAAAATTGAAAAGTTCTGTTAAATTTGTAGTTTTCCAGACTTGGGAATGTTTACTTAATTTGTGGTTTTGTGTACCTTTGTTTGTAATCCCAAAGCTGAGTCTCATCATAGTCCTGATGGATGAGTGTTCTACCCCGGTTACATACATAAAAACAAAAAAGTAAAAAAAAAAATCTTGCTTTTTTCCCCACTTTTCTGAGATTTAAAAAAGTTCAGTTACAGGCTTGCTGTTTCCTGAACTGTTTGTAAGTTTCTGTGAGGCCATTTTTGCTTGGGCTAAAGGAAAGTCTCTCTGTTGATCAGTGGCAGTGAATAACATTGAGCAGCTTCCCTGCCCCCCGTAGGAGTGGTTACTGACTTGAAACTGTAGTTTTATTGTCCATTTTGGGTCTATTCCTGCTTCTTTCCAGCCCCTGCTATCAAGCACGCCTTTAACGTGCTTTAGCGGGAGTTGCCACTAGAGCAGCATCGGGCAGCGCCGGTTTAACAAGGTTAAACTTTTTCTGGCTCCATAAAGTCTGTTCTTCAATTTTTCCCTTAGAACTGCTCTGTTAGGAACCTAAACAGTTTACACCTTCACTAAAAAGCACAGCACTTGTTCCTAATTGCTTTTTCTTCTCAAAAAGCTCAGCACTTGTCTTAAAAGCATATCCCTTGTCTTATAAGCATTTTTTTTGCAGGTCAAGCACTCCTATATTATACAAATCCCTCACTTGCAAAACCCCCAGGAGTGCCCACTTCCCTGCTAAGCCCTCTACTTTTCTGTCTCATACCAACTCATAATTCTTTCTAGCATGTCGAAGGGTCAGATGCTGGCGTCCTCTCCTGCCCAGTTGGTGAATCTGGGAATTCTGAGGCAATGTTACAATTGCCTCATGTACACGGACAACCCTCTCCTCCTCCCACATAACACTAACACTTGCAGAGATGCAGCTATTTAGCCAAACTGGAGGCTGAGCTCTCTCAACTCAGGACTGGCAAGACCAGGCAGGAGGAGAAGGCAACTACACACACCACAATACAAGTCTCACATAACTCAACCACACCACTGAATCAAACACATAAACACACTAAGACATACTCGGAGGCTCTGAGTAAAATTTACCTAAACAGCAAAGGCCTCCAAAGCAGACACCCAAGCAACTGCAAACTCAAGACACCACACAAACAACACATAAAAACAAAATCAGTGTGCAAAGCAGTCACTGCCCTTAAGGCCAAATACAACACCAAACATACTTGTCATAGGTAACTCCATAGTCAGACACACTGACGTCCCACTCACCAGGCTGAACAAGGAGAAGGTCACGGTAAGCTGCCTATCGGGCGCTAGAATCCGCCACATAACACAAGCACTCAGGTCACTCCATGGCAAGTACAAGTATGACACAGTCATTGTCCATGCTGGTGTGAACGACCTGAGACGTACCTCCCTGGACTACATGAAAAGAGACATAGAGGAGCTCTCTGATTATGTAGCCCAGGCAGGTATGACCCTGACCCTGAGCAGTATCCTTCCTTCACCACGATTGATGCCACAATATAGTGACAAGATGATCAGCTTTAAAAATTGGCTTAATTTCTGGTGTCATTCAAAGGGGATCCAGTGTCTGTCTGCTTGGGATGACATGCTTGACAAGCCACGCTGCTCAAGGGATGGCTTGCACCTGTCACCCCTGGGATTCCGGATATTGGCTAAGGCTCTTGCCACCCCCATAGTGCCTTTTTTAGGCAAGGCTCAAATTCTAAACCTACCACCCTAGAAAACAAAAATGGGAAGAAACTAAGGGTAATGCTGCTCAATGCCAGAAGTCTAAATCTCAAAATGCACGCACTCGAGGCCCTTCTCAGTATGGAGAACATCGATGTCTGTGCTGTGACTGAAACCTTGTTCAAGGCTCCTGAGAGCACCCCGGCACTATCAGGTTTTTCTCATATCATGCGTTCTGGCCCCAAAACCCAGACCATACCACAAAAGGAGGGGGTGTATCCATATTCATCAAGGATACCCACACCTCCAGGTTGGTGGCTACGCACGAAGCATCAGAAACCATCCAGGTGCAATTAACCATAGGCAAAACTGCTCTACAATTTGTAGCATGCTACAGGCCACCCTCTCAAACTCAGGAAACCCACACAGCCTTCCTGAAGACACTGGAGGGTATAAATGTATCACCAAACACCATCATATTGGGTGACTTCAACTACCCGAATATAGACTGGGAACATTACTCAAGCCCCAGCTTTCTAGCCCAAAGGTTCCTGGAGTTCATAAATTCAAATGCCATGGAACAACTAGTCACCGTCCCCACAAGAGGAGAAAATATACTAGATCTCATCATCACAAACATGGGGACAAAATGCTCCACACCGGAAGTATATTCCTCTTTGGTGAGATCAGATCATAAACTAATCTCACTAGAAATCCACATCCCACCCCTACCCCAAACAAAAAAGACCACAGTGAAGAACTTCTCTAAAGCAAACTTCACACTACTCAAGACAGGTGTGGTATCCTTCAAGGCCCCCGAGCCAATGGAAACCACAACCCAAGCTGCGGAAGCCCTTACAAATGCCTTCTATGAACACCTTCATGACTGCATGGATCAGGCAATCCCAAATAAAACCAAGACTCTTTCCACCAAGGGCAAACGTCCAGTCTGGTGGACCCCAGCCATAAACAAACTTTACAATAAGAGGAGAAAGCTATTACATGATAGAGCAAAATCCCAAAAAGGGAAGGCATCTTTGATCAGTACTAGCAAGAAACTACGATCCCTCATAAAATCATCCAAGGCCAACTTTGAGAAAAAAATTGCCATAGATTCTAAAGACAATCATAAGGCCTTCTTCAGCTATGTCAGAAACCTGGGTGGAAACTCCCAGATATGCTCAGAATTAATCCAAAATGATACAAAAATCACTGAACCCACAGACATTGCCAACATACTGGCAGACAGGTTCAGCGCAAACTTCACCCCCCTCTCCCCCCCAAAAGGAGAGATAACTATCCCAACAGAGTGTAGCCTCCCAGACATCTCAAGTGCGCAGGTGAAAGCTGCTCTCTCTAAAGCTAAAAACACAGCATCAATGGGACTGGATGGTGTCCCCGGCTGTGTGCTACATGAACTCAATGAAGAACTAAACCCGCACATAAGGCAGCTGTTTAATCTTAGCCTTACCACAGGATATGTGCCCAAGGAGTGACGTACGGCAACTGTGGTCTCACTCCACAAAGGCGGTGCCTCTATGGACCTTGGTAATTACCACCCCATAAGCTTAACAAGCCTGGTCTGCAAAGCTATGGAGAGGATCATAATGGAACTCATAAACAAGGACATAGGGGACTTGCAGACCTTGGACCCAACCCAGTTTGGCTTTGTCAAGGGCAGATCTTGCCTTTTGAACTTGGTCGACTTCTTCGAAACAGTTACCAAGGCCATTGATGAGGGAAAGGCAGTCCATACAGCCTACCTTGACCTTGCAAAAGCTTTCGACACAATACCCCACTCAGGTATCATAGAGAAACTTACCAGCTTAAATGTAAACCCATATGTCACAAGATGGGTTGCAAACTGGCTAAAGGACAGAACCCACAGGGTTAGAGTTGCTGGAGCCATGTCAGACTCCAAGCCGGTTACAAGTGGTGTCCCACAGGGCTCAGTCCTTGGTCCCCTATTGTTCGGCATCTACTTCTCACAAGTACAGGCAAACATAAGAAGACTATGGCTGACAAAGTTTGCGGATGACTGCAAAGTGGGTGCCATAGTGGATAGTACATCGGACACAGACATCCTTCAGAGGGGTCTCACGGAAACTGATAGCTGGTGCCAGAGCCATGGCCTGAAGTTAAACGCAAAAAAGTGTATAGTCATACCCTTCGGGAAAAACAAGGTAACCCCAAGCTACCATACAGGTGGCAACCCACTAAGCACAGAAGAGGTTATCAGGGACCTGGGTACCCAGGTTGACAGTGGCCTCTCATTTGACACTCACGTTGCTAAAGTGGTTCGAAAGACCTTCTACATTGCCCATCTGATCATGAAGGGATTCACATCCAGATCAAGTGAGGTCATTGTTCCCCTGTACTCTTCACTTATCAGACCAATGATCGAGTACAATGCCCCATTCGGGATGTATCTCACCTGACACCTGTAGCAATTGGAGAGACCCCAAAAGTTCCTCACCAAAAGGATAAAGGGACTCCAAAACCTGTCATATACTGCCAGACTGAAGAAACTCCAACTTTATTCAGTTGCATACCGTCTGCTCAGAGGTGACCTGTGCCTGACATACAAGGCCATGACCAACCCGGAATTAATGGACATGCTCCACCTCAAAAAATCCAAATCCACCAGAACCAGTAGAGCAAGTGACTTAAACCTTAGCACGGATATAAATAGGACGTGCTGGAGGGATAGATTTATCACCCAGAGACTCCCCATGCTGTGGAATAAAATCCCAGTCCATGTGAGGCAGAGCACCTCGCTGGCTCTGTTCAAGAGAAATCTTGACCGGTGGATGGGAGATCGTAGGTTTACCCCGGGAATCATCTCTGTGTCACTGCTGGACAGAGGCACAACAAACTAATGGGCACATTATTTCTAACATAAGGGGTGGCGTAAGCCACATAACTTTGGGCTAGGCTTATAAATGCCTTAGGGGCAGATAGCCTAGTATAAACCTATGAACCTATGAACCTATAAATACAGCCATTGTAAACACCATTTTCAGAACTAAGGAATACTTAGTAATGTAATTAGTTTCTTCTGTAAAAATCAGTAGAGAACTCAAACATTTGTAGTGGGTAACAAACTAAGAGTGTTCAGCCAGGGAACAGATCTTAGCACAAAGACCCCAATTTTATAAGCAGTGACCGAAAGTAGAAAAACAACTACACTGACGCAGGCAACATAATGAAATATTAATTATTTATAATTCATTTTCTAATTCTTAGTACAGACAGGTAATATTCAGCTATTAAACTACAGTTAACAACATTTTTTACATTTTCTGTAGTTCTGGAAACAACACCTGTTCAAACCTCTTTATGAAGTGCTCAAAGATAGTACAGAATTACTAAATTATTAGCAGCTATGGGAACCTTGCTTTGCAATTATCTGGTTTTTTTTTTTTTTTTCTGGAGTGGCAGAGACCCCTGCATGTACTTGAACCAGTGCTCAACAAAGATAGCAGTGGAAGAAGAGAACTAGGATTCAGGACTTCATAATAATCTTTTGCTAGTTACCCCAGAGTTGCAGACATTCATGACAATAAGGATAGTAAACTAGAAGGATGACATATATATATATCAGTTAGCACTCAGGGCAATCCCAGAGTTGTCCCCAAATTAACACCCCTTTATACTGAAGATATATACCAAAAATACTCTTCTGTATATGTTTTTCCTACAGTTGCAATTATGCACACATGGTGCAAATAACTAAAGACATTAATTTAATAATCTGTAATATCAGCAGTGGCTGTCTCAGTAAATGCCTTTACAACACTCAGGCCCAATCAGCAACTCTTCTGAGGTACTGATCCTGTTTGCTAACAGCTTCTACACAGTGGCATCTGCCTGCCTTCTTCTCTCTAACATTTCTATAGTACTGACGTGACAGTACTCTTTCTAAACCTTTCTTACAAATGTCAAATGTCCATCAAGACTCAAAGACTGGACCATTACTTTTAAGCAGACTAGAAGCATATCATGGCTTAGCCATCCATACCCAATACTAAATTAGATAATCAATATACATGATTCAGATATCCTTTTCTCATTCTATATTAACAATGTATACTGCACTGGATATAACAACCTATTCTGCACTGTTAGGTTCATTAGTATTTTCACATTTCTCTTTCCAAAACTAGATATGCACATGGGGCATGGTCCCTGTCATGGGATCTGTTCTATGTCTTTTCATGACATCCAGCACTAACACACTGGGCTCCAGGCATATCCTATCATCATCTTTAGGTTCATATTTGTGTTTATAAGCTCCACTTCAGGAGCATCCTGTTGTAGACCTCTGGACATCAATACGTGTTTGAAACAGTAATGAATGAAGATATATATATATATATAGTTGTTCTCTGCTTTTTGTAATAAGCAAGTCAACTAGCTACGATTATTCATGAACCAGGACAATTAACTGGCAGTACTTCAGGACAAAAAACATAACTCCATGATAAGCTATTACATTAACCTGCAATAATAAAGGCATTTGCACATTTGTGGTACAATTAAGCAATGCACCATGACATGGAGTGGATATGTCATATTTTATTCATAGTAAATTTATTGGTTGGTCACGAGCAAGAGTGCAACATGGTGACAATTTGAAATATTGAGATATGTTAGAGCGAGTCTTTTCTGGTAGTTTCGGTATCTTTTTTTTTGGCTTCTCAGCACTTGGCATTTTGAGTACCAACATTTCAAAACTTTCAAAAGGGAGCCATGCAACACTAGTAACCATGTTGTATCCCTCCATCATAAGCAAACATATGAACTATGCATTGCACTGATAAGATATATTGTTATTATACAGCATCCCTGTTAGAAAGGAGCATTTCACCTTTTTTAAAATAGTGCCTATGCATAATACAGATTTCCTTTCTAAGGAATCTCATTACAGTGATGTAAGTCAATGGTATGTCCTGGCAATGCGCTCTACATGCACATGCCTGTGTACACTGTGACACAACTACAACCCAGTATAAAGGTGCAGATGACTACAGCCTGGTATAAAGGTGTAGATGTTACTGTTGTAAAGAAGACAGCTGATGGTCAAACATATGGGTGATCTATAATGTGTAGGATGCAAGAGCATTTCTAATTAAATAGGAGAGATATGCACAATTTAAACAGAAGTTTATTGCCTGCAGAATATGCCTTCAGTAGCAAAAATATAAAACAGAACACTTTTACCTGTCAGTGACAAAGGAATATAGTGGACATCTTTTCTAAGATATTCAGTAATTATACTGATTTGTGTTTTATTGTAGCTTCTGAACTTGCGGGATATTCATTTTACTTTACTTGCCTGGAATTGCACTTCAGTGGGAGGTAAAACTCCTCTACTGCAGAAAACAGTCTGCATCCCCAGACACATACCTATACATATTGCTGTATCTTATGAGTCAGGTGATATGATAGGTCAGTTGTGATATTCATTTTATCCTGCAGCAGTGGCATTGACGAATTAGTGAGCAACATTTCAAACAATAGTTGATTCAAGAGCTGTGCAAGGAGCAGCAGAGCCTGGATGATGCAAATTCAGATGTAACAGCCTTATTTGTCATCGGGATCTGTGACGTACACAGTTCACTGTAAAGAAGCATGCAAAATAACGTGTCTGCTTCATGACTGTCCAATGTTAAATGCATGATGCCTAATTTCCTGATGTCAGGCCACATGTTCAAAAATGGATACTGAGTTACTGATTTAAGAATTTAACCTTTAGTAATTTCCTGGTATAAAAATTATTGCACATTTCTACTTACATTCATTACTGATGATTCTACATACACCATACCTTTCCAAAAAGGCACTCTTTTATTCCTGTCTCATACTTTATAGTTCATTGGTAGAGATAACATTTCGTATATATTGTTTTAATTCCTCCTGATTTTATTTTTGGTATTATTCCTTTTTCTTTTATAGATGCCTGAAACATGGTATGAGTGACAATTCCTGAAACATAGTAACAACATCAGATGTAGTGCATGAAACATGATATTAGTGACAATGCCTGAAACATAGCATCACTGGCAATGCCTGAAACATAGTATCAGTGACAATGCCTGAAACATAGTATCAGTGACAATGCCTGAAACATAGTATCTGTGGCAATGCCCAAAACATAGTATCAGTGACAATGTCTGAAATATAGTATCTGTGACAACGCCTGAAATATAGTATCAGTGGCAATGCCTGAAATATAGTATCAGCGACAATGTCTGAAACATAGTATCAGTGACAATGCCTGAAATACAGTATCAGTGACAATGTCTGAAACATAGTATCAGCAACAGTCTGAAACATAGTATCAGTGACAATGCCTGAAATATAATATCAGTGGCAATGCCCAAAACATAGTATCAGCGACAATGCCTGAGACATAGTATCAGTGACGATGCCCGAAACATAGTATCAGTGACAATGTCTGAAAGATAGTATCAGTGACAATGTCTGAAATATAGTATCTGTGACAACACCTGAAACATAGTATTGGTGACAATGCCTGAAACATGCTATCAATGACATTGCCTGAAATCTCATCTGATGAAGTCCTAGATGGATGGACGAAAACGCGTTATATGTAATTCATGATACAAGAGCATTCATTTGTTCTTTACGTTTTTAATGTCTGCAAGTGGAATATTCAATTAAACTTTTGGTGGTGACATTTACAGCGATTCCTTGGTCTTTTGGCACTTTCGTTTTTGTTTTTTGGTTACACTTCAATGCCTTAACTGCTTTGTTTGTGGATTGCCTGAAATATAGTATCAGTGACAATGACTGAAACACACTATCAGTGACAATGCTCCCAGCCTGAAATCTAATTATCAGGAAGTGAGTTTCTGATGAACTAACCTCAACACAAGTGTCACTACTCTGATCTGACAAACTCAGCACCAGTAGTTAAGTGTTTGCAAAGAAAAACCATGGATCTAGAACAGATAATCCCAGTTATCAAGTATCTGTAGTCAAATCCTAAACCAGCTGGCATATAAAGAAATGGTGACAGGAGATACGGAGCACTGCATATTAATAGATAATGCTGACATCTTAACTGTTACTTCCCATGAAAGTGCTACATAACCAGATTATGCTGTAAGAATTTCCCCTTAAGTGTCAGCCATACTCACAACATCTGCAGGGTAAAATTAATATCATAGCTCACTTACCTCATTATCACAACACATGACTTTTAAGACATTCTTATTCTGTTGATTAGAGCCTCATTTTCCCTATTTCCAACCACTGAGCTGGTCCCTGAGGGTAGCCTTTTGTTTTCCTCTTCACTTTGTGACCACATACATTTCAGAACTCAAGCAACCAGCTGTGTAAACCAATTTAACCTGCCATCTGAGCAGGTTTAAATAGGTTTGATGGTTTTCATTATTTTCAGAGCAAAGTTTGGTCTAGGTGTTTTTTATTATATTATAAGACCCACAGTTGCAGATTTAAAAACTGCATACACATTTGGATGAATTAAGCATGCCTAATAGTTGTAAACCTATGGTGGCAAATCTTACCCGATAAAGGGCAATTTTATTTTTAAATATAAGTAAAACCTATTTTGATAAGTATGCCTATTTAGACAACCCCATATTACAAAGGAAAAAAACCATCAGAATGCAAAGGGGAAGTTGTAATCACCAGAGATCTTTTGCTGTCAGTCAGGTTTCTATGACCTTATATAGAGTTCTATGTCTTTAAAATAATTCCCAATAAACATTGTCTTTTAAGTGAATAACTATGAACATCTGTAAGGATTCATGTTTTATACACATTTCTTAACATTTCCAATCATTTGAGCATAATGTAGTACTATTAATGCTATAAATCAAGAAATGACAACTCAAGTTTATGTCCTTGCTCCAACTCTTGATTTTATATTCAGTTTTATCCAGTGACACAGATCATTAGGGGTAATATGTATTCTTCGATCATGTGATTGGTAAGGCCAGTCTCTAACCAAATGGAAAGGTTAATCCGAGCACAAAAAAGGAAATTGCCTAGGCTTAAAATGGCCCCCCAAGGGTAGCGTGCCTAATACATACCTATAAACCTATGATGAGAAATAAGCCCAGCTAATCTCTAATAAAAAGGTCAGCTAAATGTAATCTCATTCAATAAAAAAACTACTTGACAAAATCTACTTGACAAAAGTGCTCACAAGGAAACTCAATAAACCAGCAGCAGTAAGGAGCAACGGGATTGCTTCTATTTTTGGATTTTAGATAGAATCCTTTGGAAAAGGGTCAGTTTACAGGCTCTAGCAGTGTAATTAGCTTTTCTTAGTTTCACTTGTTGGTCTCAACGGAGGACAACCGCTTCCACCAAGTTTGGAAATGACACATACTGACACTAGGAGCTGTTCTGGATTGCAAAATACAATATTGCTGTCAAGGCCATTCTGGGTTGGTTTATTATCACTGTGGTCTTGTAAAGCGGCTGTCTACCTTCTGGATCTTGTGCCCCATTTGGCTGTATTTGGATTACCATGCAACTTGTTTTTCTTCCTAGTGCTACTAAGAAATGTTTTAAAAATACAAAAATCAACTCTCTTTGTTGTTTCTGTCTGTATGAGTCACACATTACAAAATGAGTGATCTGTATTCCATTCAAAGATGCTTTAACTCTGGTGCAGGTCTGGATTTATGGAAATATTTTTTTCATATAAAATATGACAGGAATTATTGTTTCTGTGATCAGCAATGGATGCAGAATAGACAAAATTAAAAATGGGATGCAACAAATCAGAATTATCTAAATGTCTCCTGTCTAATGCCTTTACCTGAGGATTGTTTCCAGATCTACTGGGTGATAATGTGGCTCCACACTTATACTGGCATTCAACTGTACAGCTTTTGCATCATAATCTCTCTGAAGAAAAAATACAAAGAGTCACTGTAACAGATAATGCTTTTTTAATTTGTGCATTTAAGATGTCTGTTGATACTTTGGTTCCTTTTGCCTCTCTTCTCATCACACTTTTTATACCCATCATTAAATAAGCTCATCTGCTATTTCTGTCATTATAGTACACAGGAACTAGTTTTAGTGTCTGTCACGCAGGCATTTCCTCTTAGGTGACCTTTGTGTGTTCATCTGTTCATTTAGCTCACTGTCTCCAGTTCCTGTTTTGAATATGCTGTACTTTATGTTGTTTCAGGGTGTGTGCCTTCAGAGCATGCACATTCAATACCTTGAGCTCTATTAACAAAAAAAAAAAAAAAAGAAAAAAGAAAGGAAACAGTGAATATGACCTACGAATAGGTGACAAGAAGCGTATGTGGTATGACCCCGAGTGTTATTAGATCTGATCTGGTATGCTTAGGTGGTCATTAGTGTACTGGACCTATTGTATGGATAAAGAGTTTTCTTGATACAAAGCAGCTGTTTGCAGTTACTGCACATGCTCACCAATGTACAGCATAAACAGATAAACTAACAGCACCATGTCTTAGGAAATTGCTGAACATCATCCAGTACAAAGAAAATACTGTTACTCCATTTTACTCATGTTTAGCTTCACTGTGTTCATATTCTTATTCAAGAAAACAAGAAAAACGATAAAGCCTGGTTAATGTAAGTAGCAAAGAAATAATTATTTTTAATGGATTTAAATCATGAAAACTGGATCTGTCTGGTTCTGAACTTTTCTGATTCTGGTCCTATCTATCTATCTATCTATCTATCTATCTATCTATCTATCTATCTATCTATATTAATAATAATGCTGACTAGAGACAGAAGCTTCTGAAGTGGTTAATGCTTTAACTAGCAAAAGCAGCTGGCAGATATTTCAGTATCCTGCTTGTAGACACTACTGAAGGCTTGACACCCTTGGAATAAAATTATGTGCTTTTTATATTTTTGGTTATGTTTTTTGCTCTTCAAAAACTGATAAAAAGTAACTTGTTATTGTGACTCAACATAATGTAGTGACACCAGTGTTTACTGATGCCATACTTAGCTTCATGGATAAGGGACTTCTACAAATAGCTTGTTTTGTTCATCTTACCAAAGCTTTTATATATTCAGACATGATGTGCTATATCAAACTTTATCATACCTAAGTTATGGCTCTGGAACTATTACCTTCTTTCCCAACAACCTTACCGAAAGGACACATGATCAGGATGGGTGTCCCCCCCACCCCGATCTCAACCTGCTAAAGTCTGTACAGTAGTTCAGTGCTTGGATGTTTGTTATTTTGTTTGTTAGCTCACCACTCTCTGAATGTCCTTCCTTATATCAGATTCTGAATGCAGCTGGTCTTGCTATTTATAAGTCAGCAGTTTCACACAAGATTATTAATTGTGCTTTTAGAAAATTAAAAAAAAAACTAAAAGACAAGTGAATCATATCTCCTTACATTTTGTTTTTTATTGGGTGTTTATAGCAGGTAAGTTTGATACTGAAGGCTAACTGCACAGTCTGGAAATTTGACAGTAATATAAGATCCTCTCATTCATGTTTGTAGATGTCTGCCTTTTATAGTTCTTCTTTTATAGTTATTATTTTTTCATGCACAATCATTCACAAAGTAAATGATTAGACATTTTATAATAGGAAAATAAGTTACATAAGATTATGTATCAGTCTTTTTGAGGTAAAACAGCAAATATATAATTGTTCACCTTGTTCTTCACCTATCTTCTTTTTAGGTTAGTTGTTGTGGGTCTACTCATCACCACTTATTTATCATATTCTGCAATTAACACACTGTCTGTTACTATCACTATATCTTCTCCCTCCTCCAGCCCACCCACTTAACAGACACTCCTTATTAACCATCCCTACTAAATCCTATCCCCAATCCTCCTGACCTTTAAGTGCAAGTTTACTTTTATACTCCCTTCAAAACATTTACAATTTCACTTTTAACCTAACCTTATCTTTGTATCACAACTGTTTGACATCAGCAAGAGACAACAAGCCAATCTATTACACCACTATAAGTACATTTAAGATTCCACCTCAAGTCATCCCTACCTTCCTCTTACACTTTTTCCACCTATTCCATGTCCTCGTGCATGTCTCTATGGGTATCCTCCCCACTGCCTACTCTGGTTGTACATTCAATGGGTCTACAACTCTCTCTATTAACAAGTGTTTTAAAAGATCAAGGGGTGAGGTAGTCCTTGCAATCTGCTGCTACTTCTTTTCTTGTTCAGGATGACAGCTACACACCTCCCTAATATGATCTTGTGCACCAACATCATGGCCCCATCTTCCATATTTTCTGGTCTCAGCTGAGAAGAACGTTAACTCCTCTAGCTTCTGATATTATCCTTTCCCCTCTAGCCCATGTTTTTTTTTTGTAGCTTCCCAAAATGAATTCCAGTAACTTGATGTCCCTTTCCATTAATGGTCTTCAGAAGTGCAATCAACACTGAAAGTGTGGTTTGACCAAGGACCTGAAAAGTGGGAGTATTACATCTCTGCTACTGGAATATATCCCTCTGAGACTACATCCACTAATTTGCTCTGCTCTGGTGGTCTAATCCAGGTGTGACAAATAATCTTTGATCCTTTTCCTTCTTTGCTGCCATCAGTCCCAATATTCCCAGATGTTATTTCACACCACAGTTGTTAGGCCTAAGTGCATTACTTTGCATCTGATAGCATTGACCCTCAGCTAGCACCGTTGTGCTTACTTTTCAGCCATTTTAAATCCTTTATAGATTCTTCCTCCCATCTTCCACTACTGTTCTTTATTCTCTCAGATATGTCTAAGACAAAGTCACTGATATCATCTATCATATCTAAAACCTCTGCTATTCCTCAGGCTTGGTACAAACCCTCTGTGTCCAACAATTCATCCATGAAGCCATCCAATTCCTCAGCCATGGTCCTACTCAGACACCTCCAGTCTAAAATCAGCATCCTTTGTGGGACCAAGTGAAAGGTGTTACTGAAGTCCATGTAATTTGTGCCTAGTGAGACTCCTTTGTCACGTTCACCTGTCATACAACTCAGTCAAGTTTGGCTGACAGCTTCTTCTAGCCAAGAACCATTGTTGGTTATAGTTTTGGAGGTTATTGCCCTCTAGAACTGTCATCAGCCTTCTCCTTGGGATTCTCCCCATGGCTTTCCTTAACATTGTTATGATGACTGAGTTATAGTTTCTCAAATATTCTACTCTCTCTAAAAACATTTCTTTCACAGACTCCTCCTGTTCATTCATCCTAGTTACTCTTAGCATCCTTGAGCCCCCACCCCACAAGTCCCTACGTTCTATTGCCATTGTTCTAGTCATACATTTTTCTACATGGTAAGCTCTTAATCTCTTGCTCCATACACTTTTCAGTATCACTCCACATGATGACTTCATATGATACCCTGTTCTCAAGGCCAGCTACTTCTAAAATATTCAGATGATTTGAATTGCCTAACACCACCTTCTTAAAAACATTCACTTACACTAACTCCTCAACCTGCCTACAAATTTCAACCTTTCTTATACTTCATCCTTTGTCCTTCCCTATTTCCATTCACTTCTTCAGTGTTTCACTCTGACTGAAATCCCAGAAAAGGCTACCTTTACAATTTCTGTTGCCAGCCATGCATCCCAGATTTTGCAGATATGGCTTTTAATCCTCCTTTATTACCTCCTTTTTCTATGCATCTTCTTTTCCTAGCTTTCCTCTCACCCTCTCTACTATAATTCAACACATATTTCACATTACAGAATATCTCTTCAAATCTTCCACACCTCAACCCACTTTCTGGCTCCAACCTAAAATCTGCTATGCTAGAGCGCCCATTTCTAAAATAAAAAGCAGTGGTAACAGCAGATAACCTTGGCTCATTCCCCTTTACCAACCTGAACATTTCTTTCAAGCCTTCATTAAATGCCACCTTCAGAACCACTGATGCATACAATTCCCTCTATAAAGCATTATTACATGTTATTGCTTTCCAGTACTTGAACTATAGCACTAAGTCCATTGAAAAAATCAAGTTTCTTGAGATCAGATAATACCACACTGATATATGCTACCCTGTTTCTTCTTTGACCAATTTACATACTTGATTAATCTCCTCAAATGCTTTGTCAAAGATCTTTCCTTTTTCAATCTCACCTGTGTCTTGTCCAGAAAATGCAAACATGCTGCCAAGACATTTGCAAAGACAATAGTGTCTGCATTTAGGGATAATAACTGATAAATCATCAGATCCTTAAAAGCTCTTTTCCCTTTGGGAAGCAGAGTTACCACAGTGTAGCTCATGGATGTCAGCCACCTTTTTCCTTTGAGTGCCCCTTGTAAAAAATCTTATAAATTTCTCTGTCACCACACTACCTGTTATCTTAAAAATGTCCACTGGAAAACTATCTATACCCACTGATAACCCCATTGAAGAAATCTACCTGTATTCTAGCTTAGGTTATCACTCCTATCTTTGTGCTTTCAATAAGACATTCAGGAGATGTACCACTCAACAAAAATTTGCCTTTCAAATGTAATCTTCCTGATCCCACCCACTTTGGTGTTTAACAGTTGTCAAATGTTTTTTTATTTATCTTTGTTTACTGGGGGTCACAGTATGTAAGACTATTTTTTTTACTGCCTGTAGAATGATTTTATTTTCCTCAAGGTTGCATGTCTATGAGCCCTGGTCTCTGGGCACAAAGGGATAAGATCCTGTCTACTTCCCAGACCACCCATGTTAGGCTAGTAGCATGGGTTCTGGTGGGACTATATGAGGAGGATGGAAATCAGTAGCCAATGCCAGCTCACCCATCTCAATATTGGCAGTGGTTGTGGAGCCTGCAGTGGCACACTTCCCACGTTTCTACACCATGAATGCTCTGCCAGTTTCTTGTTGCCATGTTTCAGCATATGGGGAAGCATATGTGGCTTCCATATACTCCAGAAGAGAGAGCTAGTGTTATGTGAGACTTCAATGCCACAGCCCATTTCCATGAGGTACAGGTGCCATAGACTGCACCCACACTGAAGAAGAACTGGAAAAGTGGTATGTGAACCACAAAGAGTATCACTCCATCAACTGCCAGGTGGCCTGTAATGCAAAAGGCATCATCTAGAATGAATGTGAAAGTCACCCAGGCATTTTCCATTATTCACACATCTAGCACACTGGTGATTTGCATCAATGGTTTGCAAGAAGTGACTTTCCCACAGGGACACCTAGTGCGGGATGCTGGATATTACCCTAGAAGCTCATGACCTCAGTTACAAATCCACAGAACTCCACAGAGCAAGGATACAACCATACCCATTCACAAATCAGAATCATTACAGAGCACGTGTTTGGGTTGGTCAAGTCCTGGTTCCATTGCTTGGATACATTTGCTGGTACACTTCAGTGTGTACCTACCACCCATGGCAAAATAATGACCATGTATGCTGTGTTGCATAATATAATACTCAGCAAGGTAGCCCAGTGGAGGGGCCACACTTCCCAGCAACACAGGCAGCTGCAGCTGAGACACATAAGGAGCCAGAGAAAGAGCCAGCACCAGTGGATGACCATTCTAAATGGAGTTGGGCATAATATGCCATGGCACTAGCTGAAAGGTAATGAATTGCACATACACCTATTACATAAGTTATATAACAGCTCAGCAGATACAGACAGACAGTAACAATGATGCTTACAAACAAATTGGCCCATATTTACTCTGTGCTTCTGACATAGGTAGTCCAAATTAGACACTCTTCCAGAGGCCAGAGCACTCCTTTTATCATTTGCAAAGGTAGGTAAGAATGTTTCTTACTCAATTTTTTGCAATATGTAAGCAGATCAAACAGACTGTAAAAATGATATGCAGACAGGAAAACCAGACACTGCCTACCCATGCATTGCCTGGTCACATATGGGCAACCAAAGTCACAGATTATACAAGGGGAATGGCACACTTATCATCATCTGCACAAAAGGAGCTATATGCCTTTCACAGAGAAGTGAGACAGCTGAGGTGTAACAGAATGATTTATGTATACTTATGGCTAGTGTGTCAAGGTATGGAGTGTGTGGTTAATGTTTAGAAACCATATAAAATGGTGTGTGTGTGTGTGTGTGTGTGTGCGTGCGTGTGCGTGCGTGTGCGTGTGTGTGTGTGTGTGTGTGTGTGTGTGTGTGCGTGTGCGTGTGCGTGTGTGTGTGTGCTTGTCATGAGTAGTGTAGGTTTGTATGTGAGCGCATGCAGAGATACAGTTCCAGCATGTATACCAGCACTACACTCTGGCATACTGGACAGGTCTGAGCCATTCATGGAAGAGGAACAAGTTTGTTGCTCATTTCACCACCTAAAAGAATAACTTCTGCCAGAAGTTGCACTGGCTATTCCATGACCTTGGCCAGAAACTAATGTGCTACTAGAATGTGAACACTGTCTGCCAGACAATGTGTCAACATGACCACATCTAAGGCCACATACATATGAATTGCCTCTCCTGGGTGTAGATACATCTACAACTGATATAGCAGTGAAAGTGCTACTACTGCGGGTGCAGGACCTGGCACATCCTTGGTCACACTGGCTAACATTTGAGATTTAGTAGATTACTATCCTCGTGGATATTCCTTTACCCAAGTAGAAAACCCAGAACAGACACTACCTGGCCAAGGGTGTTATTAATCCTCTTCAAGCTGTCACACACATGGTTTATGTAGTTCCATACATCAGCATGCATAACCTGCGGTAGTCTGACAACCTCTACTGAGGCCCTGGTGGAAGTTGCCTGCACCTCCACAACAGTCCTGCAAATAATTTCCGTGGCAGCTTCTGACACAGCAACCTCAGGGAGAAAGTGTTAACTGTATCTCCTGTGAACACCTCTACTGGCCCTCATGTGATACCGCCAGCCCACAATGGCTAGGAGGAAGTGTGGACAAGGTTGCACCTGGGGCCACTGCACTATCCTGATCAACAGAGTCCCCATCAACCTGTCCAGTCTCAGATGGTTCTGTGTCATGGGTATGTGTAGGATTACAGACTGTGTCCAGACTGCATGGAGGGGATGCAGGTAGCACACTCCCTGTGTCTGTCATAGCCCCTGCAGCCCCACAGTGTGCCTGCTCATCCCCAACATCATTGTCATCATCATCATCAGAGGCTATGGATTTGCTAACATAAAATGGGAGTAGTTCCACAGTGTTGGTGCCAGACAATGCTTCACCTGTGAATACACTAAAAATAGGATTGTCAGTACGTCCCAAAAATATAACTCAGGCAGAACTGCCATATTGACGACCTGCATGATTTATGTATCTTACCAAGATTTTTGCCTCAAGTTTACCTGTCTATGCTGGAACTCTCATGCTATGTTCTGGTGAAATTACTTGTGGTTTTGTGCCCTTTTGTAGATTTTACTAATGATTTCTGAGGTGTTAGGTTGCTTATATTTTCTTTTTCCCCCTGCCATTTCCTTGTCTTTAATTAGTACAGTGGTGATAAAGATGCCATAGTAATGAAGACAGAACAGCAGGCCAGTGTTACTGCTGAAAATTAATACCAGCATAACTGAAGATGTACAGTGCTTAACTGACGTGAGGTAAGCTGTACCAGTAACTGTTCCTCAGGCTCACCTGATAATAAATCTAAAGGGATTTAGGAACAGCCACTGACTCCTTTGGTAGACTGCAGCCAGCAGGCTTCTTCCTCCAGGACTGCTCTAGCTCATGTGTACCAGACTGCATGTTTCTGCAAAAAGCACAGGAGGATTAATCCCTTCCCTTTTCATATTGCATTCTTACCTACCTTGGATTCATACTTTTATTGGTAAATATTTACCATACCTCCACTCTCTTCTATCATTTAATGCTTTCTACTATTTTTTGCTACAATCATAGACAACACCTACAAAATACATATTCATAACCCAACTCTCCATTCATACAGAAGAAACACAAACTCAGACTTTAACTACTTTCTTCTTTAAACTCACTGTAATGATAATAAGAGGGACAAACTAGCCAGCTGTGTGGCATACAAGAATAAACCCTGCTTATGTTACAGGCAGCCCTGGTTCCAGTAGCGGCACAGACAGCTGTAGGAGCTGGATAAGGAGGTACAGGAGTGACCGTACATTCTTGGCTAATGTATGAACAACTAGTAGGAACATTGAGTGTTACAGACATGAAATACAGACTTAAGGAGGATGTGCTGCCTTTGTGCAGATACAGATACCACAGGAGCCAACATGCAGAGGTATGCTCCAGACAGTAGCACTCATGAGCTTGACCAGCCATCAAGAGAGAGGATTTACTCCACTGAGGGAAGGTAAGTCACTCTGCAGGACCAGTAAACTGGCATCTCCCTACCACCTACCTCTCACCACTGGGGCAACAAATAGGCTGGTTAGGTTACCCTGGATAGTCCTCATATTAACAACACCCTCTCTAGTATCTATATTTAACTCAATCTTCCTCTATAGATAATATTTCTAACTAGAATTGTATTAATTTCATTCTTCTTTTCCCTAACCTAAACTCCACAAACTACTTATTCTTGTTATAATGCCTGAACTTTCCCTTCTAATACCTTCCTTTCACCCACTACTCTTCTTCCCTAAAGAGAAAAAGCCTTTTACAATGAACATTGCAGTACTTGCTTTAACACATATCCCACTTGTTTCTACATCCCCTCAGATTCATTACAAAACGAATAGCAAAAGTCCTGAAATTTGGCCCTGAGTAATAGGAGGATTTAATATACAGTTTCAGATTATACAAAATACACATATCCTTAAAGACAGATATGTTCATGCTTGTTTTGTGTGGATAGGTTTATTGTGGAAATTAGCATATCCCTATCCAAATTGCCATTGTGCTATAAACACAACCACCAATGATGTCCTCTTTAATTAATGCATCTTGCTGTTGCCATCACAACCACAGAGTTAATAAGGGAAGGCACCCAACTTTTATTCAAAAGAAAGGTCACTATTATAAGTAGCCATTTTGTGGCTAGTTTCCTTTACTTCATACTTAGCAAACACCTCACTGTTTACTAATTTCAGTCAACCCTCTGTACATTATTTTCTCCTGACATTTTACTATCTCTACTACTCTTTCTAAATATCATATTTACCTGCAATTTACTCCCTGCAATTTTGCAAAGTATATGCTGATATCAGTGTTTTTTTTTCTCCTTGATATAAACACATCCATTGCTGCCTGTTTGCATATCATAGATGCCTGGTGATCCACTGCCAGGCAACCAATACCTGATGTGCTTCTGTCTAAAACACATTATTATACTATGTACTGCACCAGACTCATGGTGAAGCAACAGGTTCAATACCATTATCTGTTCTTTAAACAAACTATATAAGTGAAATATTCTGTTGCTCTAGCAAAAAATAACATACTAAAGAAGCTTGCATTTTTATGGTATTTCATTTGGATCAAAATCTAAGTGTGAAGTCAGTTTTAACCTTGGTCCCTCAGTCACATTACTGACACAAAAGAAATGACCTTGGTAGTTTAATTTCCCTGGCCATTCTTCAAGTCAGTATATATGTCTATATCAAGCTACCTATCTACCTGTCTGTCTATCTATCTATCTATCTATCTAGCTAGCTAACTATCTTTCTATACCTCCTTTAGTTCCCTGAAAATTGGTCATTAGCCTAGTGGGACTATCCCAGTCAACAAAAGATAAAGAAAAATAAATTAAAGAAATAAAACATGTACTAACACTTCTGATAAAACAGCATACAGATATATAAAAACTGCATTCCTGTGTATCAGAGTGTGAAACTAGGTGGAATTTACACAAGACAAATATATAATGTAAGCATGGTTAAAAGATGACAGTTATTTATCGAATATCATTACCCAATCACAATGTCTTTGCACTGAAACGAGACCAGAATAAAGAAATCATGTCAGACTGCTATTTTTTTGAGAAACCTCATTTAGGCCTGACTGCTCAAAAAAATAAAATAAAATAAAAAACGAAAACCTTTGTAGAAGTTATGACCCAAACTAGTAGACAGTCCAAATGTTTATAGAATAACATTCTAAATTAACCGCATGTGCAGTCTAAATTCCACCTCCCTCCCCTCAGTCTTGCACCTCAGCAAGGTCCTTGCCAATAGCTATTAAGAGCTCTCAATTCATCATTATATTACTTTAGGCATCTTCAGTATGAACTGGGGTAGAAGCAATTATAACATTTTGAGAGCTCTGTTGCACTAAGCAATTTAACTCAGTGGTAAACTGTCTCATCACACTAAAATATCAGTTTAAATAATTAGAAGTTGCTAGGCCTGATCTTCAACATACCCTAGGGATGCACCAGGTTTAAGTTCTGTTCAGACTGACCAAGTGACCACTACCAATCATAACATGATGGTCATTCAGGTTTATAAAGACCTCTCCAGTCCATGCCTCAGAGCTTGTAATCCACACTAGTTTTAGACTCACTGAACTGTGATCGTGCTCTGTGGGAAAATTATGCTGTTACTATCCTACACATTCATATACTAAACACTCAGCAGCTCAAAGTTATGCCCTCTCAAATTCAGAAGATGTAAAAGGAAACACCTTCGATTGGTTTACAACTTCACTCAAAGCTCAGCTGAGAGAATAACATAAAATGGAAAATGTTCTGGGAACTCTCTACCACACATTTCTCTTCTTTATAAAGGATAACAAAACATTAACAACTGCAGCTCAATGCTATCTTTCACATAAAATATACTTACTGATCACCCCCCCAAAAAAAAATACTTCTGCAAAACCATTACAAGCATTACACCTTAGATACATAAACACCAATAAATGTGCTAAATATCTCCCCCACAGCTTACTGAATACTGTAAAAGTTAAGTCAGTAATGACAAATTCCAACCTTCCAACTTTATCCTTTCTTCTCCCACTAAAATTCTTAACTCCTTCCCAAGGCTTACTTCCTACTTCAAGAAGGTTACTAGTGAAGATGTAAGGAAGCTACTAAGTCAACTACATCCTAATTGCAAGTCAAATCAAATAAACCTGCACCTTTCTTAAAGATGCCCCCTGCCCTTTATTGCCAAATTGCTGCCTCATCTTTAATCTCTCTCCCACTAGTCAAATTTCCCATTTTTCATGCATGCCCTGATACTTTCCCTGCATGAAGTAAGAATCCCTAAACATACAAATAATCACTGTCCCAATGCCAAACCACAAGTAATAAATAAATGCTAGAACAATTGCAGAATCTCAGAATGCTGATCAAGAGATGCATTTATGGTCTTGTTTCTCAGAGTTAACACTCAGAAAGCCTTACAATATCTCCAACAGCTGTGTATGGGGGAACATGCACCATCTAAATAACTATGGAGGAATTCCTATTACCTGGTGATATTTGCCTACAAAGGGCATTTGATTCTGTTAGCAATACCGTGGCACCACTAAAAGCTACAAAGAGTAAGTTTGATGATGGACCAGTTTGACAATTCACTTGGTCCAAATGTGGCAGAACCCTTAATACTGTATATTGTTTCTACAGCCCAAATATTGGTATCCTCTCTGCTGGGATATCCTAGGCTCAGTACTAAGGCCTATGTTATTTTCTTTATTTATTTAATAATGACCTGGTGAATGCCCTTCATGAGCCAAGCATTACCTAGTAAATAGATGGTACAGTCCTTTCTAATGGTGTCATCTACTAGTCTGCAGAAAAAAAAAGAAAAATGCAGGCAGACCTTGCCAAGCTATTTATCTGCCTGCACAGCAGTAGCAAGCTATTGCATACAAACAAACATATGATTTTGGGTGTGCCTCAAAGATTGAGTGAAGTAGACACTCAAAACAGTACCATTTAAAAATCAGCTGATGAAGTTAGTAAAACAATACAGAGATAAATAGAAAGACATATAGATAGGTGCTGGGTTTGATTGTACTGTGTCTTTCAAAACTCTTGTTAATTGCTGTACAAGTAACAGTGAAATGTTGTCACAAATTTCCCGTCCTCTTCTCAAGTTACCCTAGAAGTGCGACTGGATAAGACGTCCTGGTTCCAGAGCCTGAACAGTCTGCACTCCTCTCACAACACCAACGCATGTTAAACAGCATTCACAAAAATATATTAGTTAACTACAGAGTCAAATGGTTTCCTATTACTGCTTCTGCCCCTCTGTTTCTCTTTGCTTTTACATTCAACTATTGCATCTGCAGAACCGGTCACATTCATTAATTTACTAGAAACTGCAACATCTCTATTTGAGATCACGTAACCAAGGAGGCCTTAGATTAAAAAGACCTCATTCTTTAGAAATGGGGGAAAATCTTTGTTTAAATATGCCCTTGCTATTTAGAACAAATGGCCTCAGTCAAATAAGAAATCCACAAAACTTTGTCTACTATCAGACACAGCTGCAGGTGTATTTAGCATGATGTGAATATAAATGTTAAGACGATAACAGATGAGTCTATCATTCTTATTTTTCAAAAGTCCTCAGCGTAACATAGCTTCCCGTATGTTCTCAATGCTCTAGAACACAAAAATTACTTGCTTGGTCATGAAAGAGTTAAATAGGAAATTACTTCAGACTATTAATTACTGCTTTGGAGTCTTTCTCCTTTTCTTAGTGTTTTGCCCTCTGCAAACACATTTCCTTCAAGATGTACTGCTCGGTTGAATATTAATGGAAGATTTTGATGTTGAATGAATGCATTTGTGGTGCGATTGTTGAAGTTCCAAAGTTTCACAGTAGAGGTCATAACTGATAATTAACTTACTGCTGTATACTACTGCTGACCACTGTAAAGCAGTATACTTATTCCTTAGTGACACAAATTTCCCTAATGTCTGAAGTTCTTTATTCACTTTATCAAATCATCATCAGTAATATTCATAGGAAGTGTTTTCATTGCACAGTACCATAACTGCATAATCCAGGATTAAAGTCTGATTTTTCTCATGAGAGGGAAATTGGCCAGGTTTGAAATAGCTAACAAGGGCAGTAGGCCTAATACTTAACTATGAACCTAAGAACCTATGAAAATGAAAAAAGAGAAAAAAGTACCCAGTGTAAATTTGCCAAACACCATAAAAACACATGCAAGTGCTATAATTTCAATGACAAAGAAAGAGAACTACTACATGTAAATATGGCCATACCTTTTGTAGGTGGTTGGCGTACCTTGATGCTAGGTGCACCTATAAGTAATAGGTGGAATTGATATTATAAGCTTATGTGTGACTATCAACTGCAAATGAGGGACTTTGCAAAAGTAGGATGACATATCTGGATCACCACTAATTGAAATCCTCTGGAGCCTGTCCATCTCTGCACCAACATCCAGAACACAATCTGAAATTCTGAGGAGGCAGCATCCCAGAGTGACACCAAGAACTCCTTTGTCTCTGTAAGTGGCTCCTGTGCCATAGACTTTGCTCTGACATGGAACCTATGTTTTGTATCATATCATATCATGTCATATCACATCTTATCATATCATATCATATCACTAGCTCTATGTAGTGCCATTTCATAATTACAGCCATAGCTACTGACAGCATCCACATTGTAGACCACCTGCTGACAGACATGGCCACAGAAGGGTTTGTCAGAGGCTTCCGCTGTAATTAGCCATCCACCATGAAGACAGAAGGCCTGTACTATCAGCTCATTCTCAACCACTGAAAAATGAGGCTTGTGTGAGGATGTGCCTTTAGTAGATGCCACCTTAGGAGACATATCCCTGTTTTTATGGAATAAACTGGACATCAAAAGCCAAGTTACTGCACTGGTAGTAATCAAAGTGTAACCATTATAAAACATATGCCAATACATCCTCATTTAATGGCTTACTACAGCCTAGCATATACACACACACACACACACACACACACACACACACACACACACACACACACACACACACACACACACACACACACACACACACAGCTGTTTCTTAAAAAAATACAACCAACAGTCTAAATGCATGTGTCCAACCTCCCACCAAGAAAAATAATTTGCAGGTGCAGGACTGATAGTTATCAGGCACACAACCTCTTAAGCATAGCAACAATATAAATTAGAACAGACAGAACATAGTCATGTATTGTCAACAACTGTATACATATTTTGATTTGCCCACCATTTGCAGTAGCACATGTCAATAACTATTCCTCTCTGCAAACAAGAATAAAATGTTTTGCTAGCAGTTTAATAAAAGCTGCACATAAATGATATGTATTGTGACTTTTACAAATGATTGTTAAACAATGCAGGCAGACAGAGCAAAGGAAATAAATACCAACACTGTTCAATGATGTGGGTGTATGAATCAAGACATACCTTTAAATATTTATGGAAGACTTAATTCTGGATCATTTGTCAAAACATTTTATCCTGCAGCACAAGACAAAGTTATCTTCCATGGTGAGATGGAAGATCCCTACCCCATGCTGCACTTATCAGGTGTAGATACCCCCCTCTGGGCAATATGAGTATGCTAATTAGTTCTCAACTCATTATACTTTCTGAGTCAATTTGCATGATGAGCAAATGAGGTAAACATTGTACTGGGTCTACGCAATGCCGTGCATGCCTGGGCAGTTCAGTGTCAGGGCTTAAGAATTTGGCAAGCAGTGTTCCTCATTAGGATGTTAAAGATCCAAGTTCATAAAACCCACACTTTGAAAGGATGTGTCACACAGGTAACTGCTACAAATATTTTTAATTTATCCATATTGAAATATGACTGAAGTTTGAGTCATGTCGACTGAAATGTCGAGGTGGATATGCAAGCATTCTCAACATGTACAAAAATTCCTAATAATGAGCATGATATATGTATCCATCTGACATTAGGTTCATAGAAGAAAGGGTTGCTGTACTTTAAAACATTCAGTGGACAAAGATAACACAATTACTACTTTGCATACATTTTTGATTATGTCATCCAAAACTACTTTACATAAATTTGCGATCCAAAACGTGATTGTACTTTCACGTTGATTTTTACTGCAGATATATCCTCCTATTATCATTCTTCAATATGTTCAAAAATATTAAAATATGTTTGTTGCAAAATATTATATTGCAATATACATTTCCATTTCAAAAGTAAATATAGCTTCAAGTGTAATTGACTGAGCTCTAAGTAAATGGTTACTTGGTGCAACACTTTAATGGTGTGAAGAGTGCATTTGGTGCAGAGTTTGAATCCTGGCAGGTGAAATATGTTTGAAAGTATGCAACTGTGTTTTCAATCAATAACCTCTCACAGTTGAAAATGTTTTCCATATATCTGTTACTTGTGCCTCAGGGGTCCTGTGCATTATGACTTTTGCAGTGGCTAAGCTAGGCCATGCAATGGCAATGTTTCTGTATTAATGACAGTCTTGTGTACACAGGCATTGATGCATGTTCTTGAAATTAAAATCTCTACATCACGCATATCTCAAAGTTATTCTTAGTCATAATTATTCACAATAAGTGTTACATACATGTTTCCCAAAGGAGTTACTGGAAAAAAAATTATGCATGTCCATGTTCAAACACTACTTGATGGTTAGCATAGAGCATTGTTGGCTGGTCATCAATGCCCTTGGGAAATGATAGCTCTCATCCCATGACTAAAACTCAGAAAATGCCTATGCATGCACAAAGACTTAACCATCATTCGTGCAAGTGAGCAGGGCAAAGTGCCCATCAGTTAACATATTGAACATAGCCAAAAGTGATGACAGAAGATTTGTTTCCCTGTAACTTTCTTAATGGCTGAGTATGTTAATGACACATGTACTTCATTACAGTGTGATAGGTGAAGGGTATGAATCCCAATACTGGAATACTAATAATTTAATGTTTTCATTTACTGTTATACATGTAATCATTTTAGAACATTTTTTTAACCTAAAGTTAAACAAATGCCTTCAAGACTGCATGATATTCTTGCTTTATCTTTAAGACTTTTCATGGCTCATTGTTTATTTATTTATTTATTTATTGACATTTGTTGACTGGGAAAGTCCGACTGGGTCAGAAACCCATTTTCAGCCGAGGCCTGGGGAGAAAAGCTCCACAAGACATTATGTATACAACAGAGTAATAAACAAGTATTTTACAATAATTTACAGTACAATTATATTACAATACAAAATCATGAGAGAAAAAACTTATAAAGAAAACAGAGTAATTTGCGAAAACAATATATGTTTTATGCAAATATTGAAATAGATTGAAAGGTAACAATGGAACAATCAGTAGAAATGTTGCTGCAGAATAGTTAACAGAGGAAGTAAGTTTTGGGGGTTTTTATAGGTTATTAAGGTTGGTGAATCAAATAGTAAGAGCTGTTTAAACTAACTTTTAAATCAAAAGAGTTTCATGCTGGTTTTGAGGTTTAAAACTTGAGGTAAACTAGTGGGAAAAGCTTGGAAAGGGAGAAGGTGACTTACCTATTTGGGTAGATGCAGGGATAGACATAGGTATTTAGAAGATAGTTTTTTAGGGAGAGTTTAAATTTTTTGAAGCAGTCAATGGTGTTTAGGTTGGTTGGAAGTGAGTTCTGGAGTTTAGCAACAGTGTATGAGTAAAGGCAGTGCATTATCATTTATTGCTTTGGATCCCCTTATTTCTGTATTATCTTTTACATATTTTTATTTCCATTTGTTCATACTCATCCTGCCATCAGTTTGCTAGCGTGTTTAGTGAGAGCTGTGACATATGCTAAGTTGTGACATTTCAAGTACATACAGGGGTGTGAGGTCAGCTTGCATTGTGTATCCATTTACAAACATATTTCATTTCTAAGCAATGATTATAGTACGAGCAGTATATTCTGTACACTTTTCAATAATTGCACATTTTATGTTAACAATGAAGAAAGTGTGTTCACACAGACAGTGATGCATATCAACAAAAGTAGTTAACGGACCATATACCAGTCTGATTTCAAATTGTAACAGTTTAGAATCTCACAGTTAACCATTACCTGATGTTAAAATTACAATTAATTTCTATGGATAACACCCATGATATTTTTATCTAAGTGTGCATTCCAATGATCACCTCAGTAATTTAAAAAAAGTGTGTGTGTGTGTGTGTGTGTGTGTGTGTGTGTGTGTGTGTGTGTGTGTGTGTGTGAGCATGCTGTGGAAGATAAAGTACATTTTATCACAAAAGCACAACCACCCTCAAGTAAACATATATTTAAATATGTAAAATAAAAAAATATATATATGGCTTTGCATATATATACTACCACACCTTCAGTGGCATATCTAGCTACTGTTCTTTTTATTTTAATAGGATTGAAATATGCAGAGATTTACATCCCCTCACATGCAATATCTGTGTCACTGCCCTCTATATTGTCCTTCATCTAAAATAACAATGATGTTATTTCAAACACAGTCATATCAAGCACATGCCGAGAAAAGTTCTTCTAAACAAAAATACCATTTTTGTGGTCATTTGTCTTACAATAGTTGGTGCAGATTTGAGCTGGTGGTCTGTGATGACTGTAGGGAAATACCAGTTCTTGTAACATGACAAAAAGTGTAAACATTCCTACACATGAGGTAAGAGTTATGGGTTTAACATACCGAGACAGCTTTAAAAAAAACAATGGAGAAATGAAGATCTCAATTGCTTTTTTTAAAGCTATCTCACTATGCTAAACTCCTTTAACATAGCGAGACACCTTTTAAAAAGCAACAGAGATTTTGCTTTCTCCATTGCTTCCACACAGCTCTGATGTACTGCGTAAGCATACACATGCGCAGTACATCAGAACTGCTGCAGAATACCAGACAGCTGCGGAGGGGCAGCACGGAGGCATTATACAATGCCATTATTTAAGAAAAGTAAGTATTTTTTTTCTTAAACAATGTCATTGTATAATAGCAATAACCCACTTCTGGGTGTGGGTAAGGCTGGTTTCACCCTCATGACCAAACTACAACAACCGTGAGTAAATCCAGCATTACCCACACCCAGGCATGGGTTATTGCTTAAATAATATGCATGATGCCATATGTACAGTATTACAATATATGTTACACTGCTTCTGATCCACAGAATTCTGTAGCATATGTAACATGGCTTCTTTTCAAGCATTCACCTCCCATGCATATATACATGCACTTGATGTCACTTCCTCTGTCGTGTTGCCAGCTAATACGCAGTTAAATAGGTGATGTCATTTGCTTCCACGCATTTGATTCCTATGTGCTGCATGGAATCCACAATAAAATTAAATGGAGGGCTTCTGTTGCACCAGATATCTAAACTTAATTGTTAAGCGCTTTTGTCCATGAAATTGTAACAAGACTTCTTCAGAACAATTCTCAAATAACAATTTCACGGATGAAAGCACTTAACAATAAATTCTGGATATCTGGTGCAAAAGAAGCTCTCCTCTTCATTTTATTCTGGTTTGCTGATTTCCTGGTTATTGTATGGAATCAATTACAAAATGTTTTGCTTCAGCAAATGGAATGCACTCTGTTAATTAAATAATTTTCATAAATGAATTACATAAGGACAGTACACATAAATACCAAAATTAGTTAGGGAAATGCATATTTGTTTGAAAGACTTTTAACCTCATGAATTTCATAAACTATCCCTGTAATCATGCTAAAAAGTGGAAAATGTCACTTAAAATTGAGTTAATATATCAATCACTATTAACCAACATGAGCTGGAATCTCTGTGAAACATATATACACATAAGGACTCATGGGTAAGTAGCACTGTCATGTTTATCACCTAGAATTGAACTTGGAGCCATACGAAGTACAGAAACTATATTCTCTCTCTCTCTCTCTCTCTCTCTCTCTCTCTCTCTCATGAAGAATGCAAGATCTACTTTGGGAAACAAATCCCTTGTGATGACCCTCCTCTGAGCCAGTGATCAAGGAGCCTTAATCCTCACCACTGACATCAATGGGGAACATTCGCTGTGAGAATAATAGATACATACAGTATTTTCAGAGGCAGATCTCTGCATCAAGTACAGTTTCTCTTAAGAGCACACAGAGAATGCATACTCCAGTCCTGCAGCTGGGCTTTCTCTCCAGGCCCCAAATAAGACACCCCACTGACAACTATAGAGCTGAGTCCATAGCTGAGTGTTCCAAGCAAAGTCCTCCACTACCTTCTCTGTGAAATCAGAGGTCTCAGTGTTTCTTTTCAAAGTAGCTGTTGCATACACTCTCTGACATTTTGTCATTTGATTTTCATACATAAGCACACACACACACACACACACACACACACACACACACACACACACACACACACACACACACACACACACACATGCATACACACACACACATGCATGCATGCTCGTGCACACACACACACACACGCACACGCACACGCACACACACACACACACACACACACACACACACACACACACACACACACACACACACACACACACACAAACATACACCTGGGAAAGGCTTAACCCCTCTGCCACCTCCACCCAGACTATAAGGTATATCTGCTGCCACCAGAGCACCCAGAGCCAGCTACTTTAAGGATTTTATCAGGGTACCAATTACCCTTATTAAAATGAATACTTATATAAATTGTAGTGTTTAACCAAGCAGCAAGATTTTCTAGAATGTGGAGCCACAATGTCACTAAATAAATGCAAGTAGTCTCAAAGGTTAAATATTTTCTAAAAGACCAGCCACAATGAAAGGTTTAGATATATTTAATAATAAATAATAAATAAATAATAAAAATTACAATGCTGAATATCTATTTACAATAAACACCAGAGTTTCAATAACAGGAAATATAAAAAAAACAACACAGATGAGAAGACTCAGACAAAAATATCTTTCAGCTTTTCCCGGTTAGGGGTCACCACAGTGGATCACCAGTCTTCAGTCTGATTAACAGTGACGTTTTTATGGTGCTGAGTTGTCAGCCCAACACCCAACCTTCACAGAAGGAACACAGCCATGTATGCACCTACCTGCATGTCTTTTAAAACTCACTCAACTGCAGGGAGGACATGCAGACTCTGCATAGAAGGCACTCCAGCCAAGAATCAAACTGGAGAACCTCTTCCTCTGAGGTGATAATGCTAACCTCTGCACCACCATGATGGAAAGACTCAGACATATACAGAAAAAATACATTTAGCTTGTCTCACTATATTTTTCTAACTGAAGAATTACTGTTCCCTGTTACTTACTAAAGCAAGGCAAGATGAATGTGGATGAATGTCTTGTCAGGTCCAAAAACAGAGTGTACACCTCACATCTTTCATTAGTATTCAAATACAGTTTCAGTGCAGGGTACAGAATGACATCGCATCTGGTTACCTGACTCTGTGGTTCCCACACTACCCTCTCACTAGAAAATGAGCCAGGATCTGGCACTGATGTGTCACAATGCACACATACAATCCACACATAGAACTTTAGCTAAGGTTTATTACATCATCTGGAAACAGTAAAACAATTCCAACACATCCACCCTTCCTGCAGAAACAAGCCATTCTCTGGCACTCCACGGTAGCAATTAGTTCACCACTAAAGACAACAGAGTAGGATTCCAGCCCAGGTTTTCACAGACATTGCATCTCTGGCTGCATTCAGACTTGTGAGATAAAATCTTTCTGGCCTAAACCAAGTCATTTAAGTTCAGGCTATTTTTCTTAAGGTTAACTTGGCTAAGCTTAACTCCTTCCCTTCCAGTATCCACTGTTAAAATTATACATTTCATTAGTTACAACAATATAGTCTAACATATATGTATATTTCTTTTCTGTCCAGCAGGACCCACTGTTGATGTATTTTTAACACAGGCAACTTTACAAATACATTTTTAACACACACATCAGTAGAAATCAGTTTGATATTCAAACGACATATAACTCTTTACAAAACTCCAGCTAGCCATGCTGTCATGTGTTACACATGCACTGCCCTCATCCCCCTGGCACAGCTGGTACTACCTCAAATCATCACATTTCTCCCCCCTTGGAAGACTCAAGCTAGTTTTTCAAGTCATCCTGAAAGAATGTTGCTTGAGAGAAATGAGGCTGTCTGGGAACAAAGTACCTCCAGGCTATAACTCATACCACACTTTTTGGCCATCTAACCTGGACCAGAACACCAAAGTTGGAGGTGTGTCCATATTCATTAAGGATATCCACACCTCCAGACTAGTTGCGCAGCATAATGCATCTGACGTTATCCAAATGCAACTAACTCTGGGCAAAACTGCAATCCAAATTGTAACTTGCTACAGATCCCCCACCATGCTCCAGGATTCCCACTCCTCTTTTCTTGATATACTTAAAAATATTAGGGTTCAACCAAATGCCCTAATAATGGGTGATTTTGACTACCCCACCATTATCTGAGAAAACTACTCATGTACCAACTCCTTTGCTCGATGCTTCCTGGAATTCATAAATTCCAATGCCCTGGATAAACTTATCCACACCCCCACCAGTGGCAACAATATCCTAGACCTAGTCATTACCAACATGCGTGACCTATGTTCCACACTTGAAGTCAACTCCTCGTTGGTCATATCTGACCATAAGCTAATCACCCTAGATATCCGCATTCCACCCCCACCGACCATTAAGGAAATCATGGTAAAAAATTTCTCCAAAGCCAGCTTCATGCTTCTTAAGACAGAAGTGGTGAACTTCATGACACCCATGCTGATGGACAATACAGTTATGACTGCTGAATCCTACAGAAATGCACTCAATAAGCACTTACATGAGTGCATTGATCATGCTATCCCAAACAGAACCAAGATGCTATCCCCCAAAAAAGGAAGCCAATCTGGTGGTCCCCTGCCATAAACAAACTCTAAAACAGAAAGAAGAAACTGTTGCAAAAGAGAGTAAAATCCCATGAGTGGAGGAGCTCCCTGGTCAGCCTCAGTAAGAAGCTGAGATCCCTTATAAGATCCTCCAAAGCTAGTTATGAAAACAAAATCGCCACTGATTCTAAGGGCAACCACAAAGCATTCTATAGCTATGTCAAGAATCTCAATGGCAATGCCCAGATTTGCTCTGAGTTACAGCACAATGGCATGAAAATTACAGAACCAACTGATATTGCCAACATCCTGGCAGATAGGTTCAGTGCTAACTTTACCCCGTCTCAACACCTAAAGTGCTCATATCTATACAGGAAGAATGCAGAGTCCCTGTAATCACATCTATGCAAGTAAAAGCTGCACTCTCTAAAACCAAAAACACAGCATCCATGGGACTGGACAACATCCCAGGCTGCGTTTTACACAAACTTCAAAACAAACTGGATCCCCACCTAAGCACCATGTTCAATCATAGTCTCATATCAGATTACCACCAATAAACGAACCTCCAACAACTAAGAACAAACAAGCACTGATTTGCAACCAAAGAGAAGGTATTCCACTGAATTTATTTTCGAACAAACACGGCTCAAGTAAAACAAATAAAAAAACATAAAAGTGTAAAGCGCTTTTCGTCCGGATGATATCCGGACTTCTTCAGACAAACAGTAACATTCTAAATGACCCAAGTTCAAATAGTTTACACATAATACACTGACCAATCAGACAAAACTCTGTGACTGACGAGTTGTTAAAGCAACAACCCCTCTAGTTTAAACCCATGTTATATATTATATTTTCTTTATCTGATGTTATTAAATAGTATTCTCTAAATAAATGAACATTTTATTCTATTTACATCGTAAAATAATCGTACATCAAAATGTACATATATATCCTAAGTAGATTTTCTACACATAGGTATTGTGCTGTGACGACAACTAATTTCATTAAAATACTGTTCTCCTCTCTTTATTATTACAAAATTTGTAAACTAATTAAAGTTCATTGTTGACTCTGTCCAAGCCAGTTCCCATGCTGTGTCTACCGTAAAACCATAGCATGTCATACAATTAATAACAATTAATAAATAGGCAAGTAGAAAGTGGTTACAAATCAAAAAACAACCAGTAACAAGCATTTCTACCCTAATTTTAATATTACATATCTCCAGTATTAGCAGTATGTGTGCAAATAGTAAATACCTTATTCCTTATATTAAAATTCAATGCCCTAAGGTGGCCAAGTCGCTACTTTTCGACTACTAAAAATATATAGAAAGAAAGTTAAAATAATTGTCATTGCTACAAGTCGTCCATTTAAACTACATTTGGTGTTATTAACATTATAAATTAATGGATTTTAATAGTACATACGGAATTGTACTGTGGTTGGCATCGTAGACTTCCTATAAAAGCCTCAGTGGTTGTTTTAACCAAGTAATCTAGTTAACCATACTTATCTCAAAAGGCTTCTTAATTTTAATATACATGCTATTGAGCATGTTTCATTTAATCCTGGCTCTGTACATGCTCTTAAGCGCAATTGCCAACTCAATTCATTTTTTTCAAGTTCTAACTTCATATAGTTATTATTAAAATATTTTCCTGCTATGGTTTGGTTATTTATGTGACTAATCACCATGAAATTAAATTCATGTCCAACATTTTGCTCACAGTGTCTTGCTAAAGCATTGTCACCTTTTTTCCTTCTTATTGCGTAAAGGTGTTCATATATTCTATCCCTCAGACGACGGTCCGTCTTACCAAAGTAGAATGACGGGCATTGTATGCATTGGGCTATATAAACTATTGACCTTGTGTTACAGTTGTAAGTGTCTCTAATTATAAATGTTTCTTTTCTTTTCTTATTGTGAAGGTATTTGAGGTGTCAATGAAGGCACAGTATTTACATGTACCACACTTGTGTGTACCTCCGTTGTTTTTCTTAGTTTTGCATTTTGTTTCCAAAAGGTTTTTCATGTTTGGTCCCCTCCTAAAGGTAATAGTTGGACCATAGTTTATTATGTTAGACATGTCTTTGTCTAATGATAGACAAAACCAATATTTTCTAACTATTCTCTGTATGTCTACAGCCTCTGGGCAATAGGTGAAAGTAAATGCTAAAGAAAAATTCTTTCTAGTGTTTGAACACGTAGTGATGGTATACTTTTCATCTATAAATGTTTGTTCTCTCCCATCTTCACTACAAATGGGTTCGGTGTTTGTATTGTCTGTTAGATTCATTGCTACATATCTATTTAAAATGGGTATATATATCCCAGTCTTCCTCTTTGTTGTTACTTCCTGGAATATCTCCCTTAAGAAGTGACTAGGGTATCCTCTGTGAGTGAACATTCTATACAGTAAATTACATTCACATTCAAAGTCTTCATCTAGTCTAATCATCCTTGCCGCTCTAACAAGCTGGCCTTTCACCACAGACTTCTTTTGGTGGTAAGGATGTGAGCTTGAAAAATGAAGAAATGTGTTTGAATATGTATTTTTTTCTATAAATTTTTGCTATGTCTCTACCTTCGTGTAATTTTTTACTTAATTCAACATCTAAAAAATTGATCTTTACCTCCTGAAAGTTTTTTTGTAAATTTTAGGAATGTAGTTGCTGAATTTAAAAAGGTGATTAATTCATCAGCCTGGTAAAGATCAATTTTTTAAATGTTGAATTAAGTAAAAATTTACACGAAGGTAGATACATAGCAAAAATTTACAGAAAAAATACATATTCAAACACATTTCTTCATTTTTCAAGCTCACATCCTTACCACCAAAAGAAGTCTGTGGTGAAAGGCCAGCTTGTTAGAGCGGCAAGGATGATTACACTAGATGAAGACTTTGAATGTGAATGTGATTTACTGTATAGAATGTTCACTCACAGAGGCTACCCTAGTCACTTCTTAAGTGAGATATTCCAGGAAGTAACAACAAAGAGGAAGAATGGGATATATATACCCATTTTAAATAGATATGTAACAATGAATCTAACAGACAATACAAACACCAAACCCATTTGTAGTGAAGATGGGAGAGAATAAACTTTTATAGATGAAAAGTATACCATCACTACGTGTTCAAACACTAGAAAAAAATTTTCTTTAGCATTTACTTTCACCTATTGCCCAGAGGCTGTAGACATACAGAGAATAGTTAGAAAATATTGGTTTTGTCTATCATTAGACAAAGACATATCTAACATAATAAACTATGGTCCAACTATTACCTTTAGGAGGGGACCAAACATGAAAAACCTTTTGGAAACAAAATGCAAAACTAAGAAAAACAACGGAGGTACACACAAGTGTGGTACATGTAAATACTGTGCCTTCATTGACACCTCAAATACCTTCACAATAAGAAAAGAAACATTTATAATTAGAGACACTTACAACTGTAACACA
The DNA here is from genome assembly GCF_019279795.1 of Protopterus annectens. Classification (NCBI taxonomy): domain Eukaryota; kingdom Metazoa; phylum Chordata; order Ceratodontiformes; family Protopteridae; genus Protopterus; species Protopterus annectens. The sequence continues at coordinate 900,801,862 of NC_056728.1, forward strand.
AGGTCAATAGTTTATATTGCCCAATGCATACAATGCCCGTCATTGTACATTGGTAAGACGGACCGTCATCTGAGGGATAGAATATATGAACACCTTTACGCAATAAGAAGGAAAAAAGGTGACAATGCTTTAGCAAGACACTGTGAGCAAAATGTTGGACATGAATTTAATTTCATGGTGATTAGTCACATAAATAACCAAACCATAGGAGGAAAATATTTTAATGATAACTATATGAAGTTAGAACTTGAAAAAAAATAAATTGAGTTGGCAATTGCGCTTAAGAGCATGTACAGAGCCAGGATTAAATGAAACATGCTCAATACCGTGTATATTAAAATTAAGAAGCCTTTTGAGATAAGTATGGTTAACTAGATTACTTGGTTAAAACAACCACTGAGGCTTTTATAGGAAGTCTACGATGCCAACCACAGTACAATTCCGTATGTACTATTAAAATCCATTAATTTATAATGTTAATAACACCGAATGTAGTTTAAATAGATGACTTGTAGCAATGACAATTATTTTAACTTTCTTTCTATATATGTTTAGTAGTCGAAAAGTAGCGACTTGGCCACCTTAGGGCATTGAATTTTAATATAAGGAATAAGTTATTTACTATTTGCACACATACTGCTAATACTGGAGATATGTAATATTAAAATTAGGGTAGAAATGCTTGTTACTGGTTGTTTTTGATTTGTAACAACTTTCTACTTGCCTATTTATTAATTGTTATTAATTGTATGACATGCTATGGTTTTATGGTAGACACAGCATGGGAACTGGCTTGGACAGAGTCAACAATGAACTTTAATTAGTTTACAAATTTTTTAATAATAAAGAGAGGAGAACAGTATTTTAACGAAATTAATTGTCGTCACAGCACAATACCTATGTGTAGAAAATCTACTTAGGATATATATGTACATTTTGATGTACGATTAGTTTACGATGTAAATAGAATAAAATGTTCATTTATTTAGAGAATACTATTTAATAACATCAGATAAAGAAAATATAATATATAACATGGGTTTAAACTTAAGGGGTTGTTGCTTTAACAACTCATCAGTCACAGAGTTTTGTCTGATTGGTCAGTGTATTATGTGTAAACTATTTGAACTTGGGTCATTTAGAATGTTACTGTTTGTCTGAAGAAGTCCGGATATCATCCGGACGAAAAGCGCTTTACACTTTTATGTTTTTTTATTTGTTTTACTAGAGCCGTGTTTGTTCGACAATAAATTCAGTGGAATACCTTCTCTTTGCTTGCAAATCAGTGCTTGTTTGTTCATAGTCTCATATCAGGCTTTGTGCCCACTGAATGGCGCACAGCAACAGTTATCCCACTCCACAAAAGGGGAGCCACCACTGATCCTGGGAACTATCGCCCTATTATCCTGATGAGCCTGGTCTGCAAGGCCATAGAATGTATCATCATGGAACTCATAAACAAAGACATTGGTAACCTCCAAGCTCAGGACCCCGCCCAGTTCAGGTTTGTGAAAGGCAGATCATGCCTTCTGAACCTGATTGACTTCTTTGAGGCAGTCACCAAAGCCATAGATGTGGGTAAGGTAGTTTACATAGCCTGTCTTGACCTTGCCAAGGCTTTCTTCACCATCCCCCATTCTGGAATTATAGCTCACTGACAGAACCCACATTGTAAAAGTTGCAGACTCCAAATCTGACTTTAAACCATTGACAAGTCGAGTACCACAGGGTTCAGTCCTGGGACCTCTCCTGTTTGGTATCTACTTCTCTGAAGTACAGGCTAACACAGAAGGCCTCTGGCTAACAAAGTTCACAGATGACTGCAAACTAGGAGCTATAGTCAAGTCCCCAAATGATGAGGACATTTTACAGAAGGGCCTCACTGAGACAGATGCCTGGTGTCAGAGGCATGGCCTCAAGCTCAATACCAAAAAGTGCATTGTCATCCCCTTTGGTAGAAACTCTGTACCCATGAACTACCACATAAACTGCAGTCTGCTTAATGCTGAGTGTGTGATAAGAGGCCTTGAGACCCAGGTGGACAGTAGTCTCTCCTTTGATAATCACATCGCAACAGTAGTCAGAAAATCCTTCTGTGTGGCACACCTCATCACAAAAGGGTTCTCATCCAGGAAAAAAGAGGTAATTGTTTCCCTCTACTTGGCACTCATTAAACCCATTATAGAGTACAATGCCCCTTTTGGAATGCAGCTCACAAGACATCTGCAGCAGCTGGAAAGGCCACAGAAGTACCTCACAAAGAGGATTACTGGCCGCAAACAGATGCCCTACACTGACCATTTCAAAAAACACCAGCTTTACTCTGTAGCATATCACCTACTCCGAGGAGATCTCTGCCTAACACATAAAGCTATGTTAAACCCAGAGCTGTTGGACATGCTACACCTAAAGAAATCCCAATCCCTCCAAGCTACACGCTCTAGGGACCTAAACCTTGTCACCACAATAAGCAGGACATGTTGGAGGGATAGATTCCTGTCCCAGAGACTTCCTATACTCTGGAACAAACTACTCATCTATGTCAAGCAAAGTTCTTTATTAGCACTCTTCAAAAAAAATCTTGATAAGTGGATGGGAAATGGGAAATACACCCTGGGGATCACTTCTGTGGCTCTGCTTGACAGGGGCAGAGGAGATGTACTTTCTTGGGTGGCATAAGCCAGAGAACCTTGTTGGCTAGACTTACTTAGGCCCTTGGGCTGATATCCTAGTACCTACCTATGAACCTATAACCCATATTCTGTCATGAGAGCCCATGTGCATTGGCATTGCTGACCCCAGTACGGTGCTGCACTGTAATGCCATATGCCTGCAATCCTAGGCTCCACATTCATAACTTGGCATTTTGCTGGCTGGCTCAAAGTAACCATGTTAAAGGATTGTGGTCTGCAACCACAGTGAATTTCCTTCCATACAAATAGGGCAGAATTTTTTGCAGTGCCCATACTATGGCTAGACATTCTTTTTCTACAGCTGCGTAACATTCTTCCCTGGGTTGGAGTCTATGGCTGAGATATACAACAGGGTGCTTTTCTCCCTCTAAGGAAACTTGGTTCTGTACAGCCCCCACCCCATGGTTTTAAGCATCCTCCTTCACAACAAATTCTTTGCTATAATCTGGACTGACTAGCACAAGGGGGTCCTCCCAAAGCCCCTTTAATCTTTTGGAATGCCTGCTCACAGGCTGAGGTCCACACCAACTTTTCTGACCTGTTTTCCTTATCAGGTTTGTGAGGGGAGCAACTATTGTGCTATAATTGGGAAATTACTTTCTATAGTACCCCTCTGTCCCCAGGAATGCCTTCATCTGTATTTAGTAACAGGGGCAGGCCATGCCTGAAAAGCTCCAACTTTGGCAGATTTTGGCCTGATCTTATGACTCCCACTCTATGTCCTCTGTAGAAGACCTCTGCAATACTCACCTGACACTTACTGGGCTTAATGGTGAACTTTGCCATGTGTAGTCTGCTCAGAACCTCCCTCACATGCTGAAGGTGCTCTTACCAGGAATGGCTGTAGAGGGCAATATCATCCAGTTAAGCAAGGACATAATCTCCTGCTTCTACAATTATAGAATCTACCAGCCTCTGCAAGGTCACTGGGCATTTTTCATCCCAAAGAGCATCTTTGTGAACTTATATAATCTGTAAGAAGTCATAAAGGCTGACCTCTGTCTAGCTGTGAGAGTCAAAGGCACCTGCCAGTAGCCCATGGTCAGATCAATAGTGATCAGTTACTTAGCCCCACCCAGCTGCTCTAAGACTTCATCTGTTCTAGACATGGGGTACACATCTGACTCTGTGTGGCTGTTTAGTTTTCTGTAGTCCACACAGAACTTGATGCTGCCATCCTTCTTTGGTACTAACACCACTGAGGAGGCCCAAGGACTGCTGGACTCCTGGATTACTCCCAGTTCCAGCATTTCTTGTATCTACTCCTTCAGAGTTTATATGACTCACAGAGGCACCCTGAAAGGGGCCTGCTTGATAGGTCTTTGGGATCCTGTATCCACATGGTGCTGCACCAGGTGCGTGCACCCACATTTTCTAGTGAACATGTCCCCAAACTCCTGTAACACTGCTCAGATTTCTTGAACCCGAGTAGCGGTTAGCTGCTGGAACATTGCTACCCCTTCCACTAAGGTACCACTCCAAGTCTCACTGAGTAGATAAGTCACCAGATCCTCCTCAGACTCCTCCTGTCATCCACAGCAAATACTCAGCACCAGGGCCTTCCTATCATGGTAAGTCTTCTTCATGTTAACATGATACAGTGTGTGCCCCTTCCTCCAGCCTAGCAGTTTTACCATATAGTTAACATCACTAACATTCATTACCACTTTAAAGGGTCCTCCCCAAGCTGCCTGCAGCTTATTATGCCTGACAAGAATGAACACCATAACCTGCTGTCCCATAGCATACTCTTATGCTCAAGCATTCCTCTCATACCAGACCTTTTTTCTGCTGTCGGGCTCCAGCTAGGTTCTCCTGTACCAAGCCATGAGCTCTCTAAGCCTTGTCCTGAGGTCTAGGACATATACCACAACAGAATCCTTGTGGGATTTACACTCACCATCCCATTCATTGCAAATCAAATCCAGGGGCCCCGTCACCCTATGACTATACATCATCTCAAATGGTGAAAAACCTCTGGATTCCTGGAGTACTTCTCTGTATGCAAACAGAAGTTGAGATAAATATTTGTCCCAGTCTCTCTTAAACTGGTCTGCAAATGCCCTTAACATGATCTTCAGTGTAGGGTTTAACCTCTCCACAAGACCATTAGTCTGGAGGTGGTAGGGGGTAGTCTTTATCTGCTTCACCCCACACAGCTTCCCCAGACAAGCCAGGAGGTCTGGCATGAAATTGGCACCTCTGTCAGTCAGTATTTGTCTCGGGAAACCTAACCTGCTGAAAATATCTAACAAAACATTTGCCATCTTCTCTGACTCAATGGAGGACAGAGCCATGGCCTCAGGGTATCTAGTAGCATAATCTACTACCACTAGAATATATTTCTTCTCTGTGGAACTTAGGGTAGTCATAGGCCCCACAGTATCCATAGCTACCTTCTGAAATGGCTCCTCAATCACAGGCAATGGCATCAAAGGAGCTTTGACCTTGTCTCCTGCCTTACCTACCTTTTTGGCACTGCTCATAGGTCCTGCAGTACCTTGTTACATCCCTTGCAATCCCAGGCCAAAAAAGTTATGCATAATACATCTCTTGGTACACTTAATGCCGATATGAATTTCAAGAGGAATGTCATGGTCTATGGCTAAAAGTGCCAGACGGTAGATGCTGGGCACTACCAGCTGTTGTATTACCTCACCTTCTAGCCCTCCCTTGGGGGTCCACTCTGTATACAGTAACTCTTTTCCTTGAAAATCAGGTACCTCCTTAGCAACCTACCTCAAGCCTTGTAATGTAGGGTCCAAGAGCTGAGCCTGTCTTAGCTCTACCATTGTGACCCTTCTGAGTTCCTCTTCCACAGGACATCTGGTATCTTCTGACAGCAGTGCTTTTCATCCTGGGCAGTCACTCTGTCCAAGGGAACATCAGTACCTATCTGCAGCTGTGGCTCACCTTCAGGCTCTCTTCCTGAGATAGACATCACCATCCTGGCTTCAGGCATGGGGTCTGTGTGGGTCTCCCCCAGGCTACCAGACCCACATGCCTGTGTCCAAGCCTGGCTGCATGTAACCACATGCACACAAGGTCCTACATTATCAAAATCATTCCCTGTCAAGACATCTGCAGGGATATCCTCAAAAACACCTACTTGCTTGCTTCATTTTCCACCCTCCGAGTCAAAGTGAGCTCTGGCCAAAGATATTTGGAATGGGGTTCCTCCTAAAACTCTGACTGGAGTGGACTGCCCAAGCAAGTACTGCTCTTGTTTAACCACTGCAAGCTTCACAATGGTTATGCCACAAGCGGTGTCTGTCTTGGAATTGGCCTGTTTTCCATCCACTATGGCAGGATACAAACTCCTGTGATAGTTTGGTACCCCATTTGTCTCCAGACAACTTAGCACTGGCTTGCTGTTATTCCCACTTGCTGGCTCCCTCACCTTTTGTTCCCCACCTTGCTTCAGTGGACATTTGTATGATACATGGCACCTCTCATTGCATTTTATAAGATCATAAGATCATAGGATCATAGAAAGTTACTAGGCTAATGGCCCTATTGACCTTATATGCCTAGTCAAGTTCTACACTTATTTCCACAATCAGCACCTGATGCCTGTGTCCAAGAGGGGGACAGGTGGAAGCCCCATAGTGAATTTATGGTTACCCATCTGATCATCCAGATTGCGTTTGAAGAGGGCCAATGAGGTGCTCTGGTTGACATGAAGTGGGAGTCTGTTCCAAAGGTGTGGTAACCTCTGGGAGATAAACCTGTCCCTCCAGAAAGTTCTGTAAATGTCACATACCAGGTTAAGGTCTTTAGACTGAGTAACCCATGTATCATTAGAATTGTGAATTTGCAGCATTTCCAATAAAGCAGGGTCAGAGATTGCCTTATATGCAAGGCAGAGATCACCTGTGAGTAGTCTGAATGAAACAGAGTAAAGTGACAGAAATTTCAGATCCACATAGGACAGATGCTAAAGACCTTGAATTTTCCTTGTGAGGAAACTTTGTGTTTCTCCAGCTACTGCACATGCTTGGAAAGGCATATACCAAAAGGGGCATTGTACTCAATTATTGGCCTGATGAGGGAAGAGTACAGGGAGGTTATAACTCCTTATTTTCTGGAAGCAATGCCCTTACTTATGAGATAAGAATTATAGAATGCCCTTCTTACTACTGTGGAGACATGGTGATCAAAGGTAAAATTGCTGTCAACCTGTGTGCTCAGGTCTCTCATCACTATGTGTGTACTTAGGGTGTTGCTATTAATATGGTAGTTAGAAGGAACATTGCTATTAGTGAAAGGGATCATAAGACATTTTTTTGCATTGAGTTTAAGGCCATGACATTGGCACCAATCATTTGTTTGTGTAAGACCCTCTTGTAGGATGTTGACATCATTTGGATAGTCTATGACTGCTCCCAGTTTGCAGCCATCAGCAAACTTTGTCAGCCACAGACCTTTAGTTTTTGCTTGTATTTCAGAGAAATAGATTCCAAAAGGTAGAGGTCCTAGGACTGATCCCTGTAGAACACCACTGGTTACAAGTCAGCTGCTGGAGGAGGATTCCCCTATTTTTACTAGATGTGTTCTATCAGTGAGACAGTAAGTGACCTATCTAACGATATAAGGTTTGATACCTACCTGGGTGAGTTTGTCAATGATGCCTGAGTAGGGGATAGTGTCAAAAGTCTTGACTAAGTCTAGGTGGCCTGTATGCACAGATTTCCCCTCGTCCAAGGCCTGGGTGACTGTCTCAAAGAAGTCCACCAGGTTTAACAGGCATGATCTCCCTTTGACAAATCCAAACTGAGTTGGTTCAAGTGTTTGGATATTACCTATATCCTTGTTGATAAGGTCTATGATGATTCGCTTCATGGCCTTGCAGATAAGGCTAGTCAGACTGATAGGTCTATAGTTCCCGGGGTCAGTGGAATCACCACCTTTGTGCAAGAGAAAAACAGTGACCATTTTCCATTCAGCTGGGATGAACCTGGTGCTTAGACTATGATTGCCAGTACTTAGACTATGATTGAAAAGAGTACCCAATGATGTTGCTAATTCTTCTTTGAGCCCATGTAGGATGCAGCCTAGGATCTTATCAGGTCCCATAGATTTAAAACATCTAAACCCTGATATTGGCCATGCACTTGAACTAGTGGCTTCCCCTTTTACTGATGGACTCTGTTGGAGTAGTTTAGGCTGCCCACCATGGGCTCCCTTATATCCATGTGCAGCACTGAGTATCCCCTTCTTGTGCAGTGGTACACTGCTTGCTAAGAAGAGATCCCCTTTTCTCCCCAGCTCATCTGCAGAGGTACACTTCCTGTCTGCCAACCAGATTCTCATGTCCTTAGGCAAAGTGCTAAGGGCTTATTCCCTCAGCAAAAGGTCTTTCAACCTTTCAAAAGTGGTGACCTTACACCCACTCACCCACCTATGAAAATAAGTGCTTATCTCAGCAATATAATAACATACACCTCCAGCTGCTCTATGTCTATGCTCATGAATTTTTTTCTTGAGCTTCAGGTGTTAACATAAAACATTCCAATAAACATTGTTTAACCTTATCATAATTTAAACAATCAGTATCAGGCAATTCAGAAACAGCATTTGAACCCGTTACAGCTTTATCATGGAGTAAGGGGATCAAGAACTGTACCCAGAGCCCTTGGTCAACATCATATTGTCTACTTAGTCTTTCAAATATATGAATAAAACTATCAAAATTATCATCTTCTTTATACTCTGGAAGAAATTTACTGACCTTTGTTGCTTCTGGGATTTGCTTATTCCCTTCCCCATTACTTCCATGTTCCTATCAAAGAGTCAGCATATCCCTCTCATGTTGACACTGTTTCTCATTTTCTTTGGCCTCCAAATGCTGCAGTCTCTCTGCTGATTCTAATTCCATATGTTTTGCCTCCAATTGAAGTCTCTTTAACTCCAGATGGGTTTTAAGTCCTCTGAGGAAAAGGTGAACTGTCCTGTTTCTGAGGGCTGTACATCCCCACCACTGGACTGGTTGTCTTCCTGGCTGCTAGTCTGTGCTATAGCAGCAACTAAGGCTGCAACCATTTCTTCTTTAGTCATGTTGGCATGCACCAGTCCTTTAGATTTGCACACCTTAGCCAACTGGATCAGTGTCAGCTTGCCAAAATCATCTGCAGACATCTTTGCATGTTTTCCCTGACTAAACTAAACAAAAAGTAAATGAATAAATAAATTAAACTGCTGTGAAAAATGAAACTCTGTATGTTTACCATGGGGCTGCTGAGAGTACACACACCATTAGCGACAACTGCTTACAGGCTACAGAAGTTCAATTAATATTCCATCACTGCCACCAATATTTGATGTCCCTCCTCTGGGCGAGTGATCAAGGAGCATCAATCCTCAGCACTGACACTGATGGGGAACATTCATTGTGAGAAAAATAGACACACACGCACAGTATTTTCAGATGCAGCTCTTTGCACCAAGTACAAATTTAACTTAAGAGCACACAGAGAATGCACACCCCAGGACTGGGGCTGGGGTTCCTCTCCAGGCCCCAAATAAGACTTCCCACTGACCACTATAGAACTGAATGCTCTGCCAGGTGATTTAAGCCAAGTCCTCCACCACCGTCTCTGTGAAATCAGTGCTCTCAGTGTCCCTTTCCATACACACACACACACACACACACACACACACACACACACACACACACACACACACACACACACACACACACACACACACATATCTGGGAAAGGCTGGCACAGTTTACCCACTCTGCCATCTCCACCCAAACTATAAGGTAGATCTGCAGCCACCAGAACACCCAAAGCCACGTGGACCCACAGTGCCACCAATTAATAGCAAGTACTCTCAAAGGTTAAATATTTTCAAAAAGACAAACAACAATGAAATGTTTAGATATATTTAATAATACAGAATAAAAACACACACAAAAATACAATAAACACCAGATTTTCAATCACATGAAATATAAAAAAAAAAAAAAAACAGATGGAAAGACTCAGAGAGATATAGAAAAAAATACATTTAGCTAATCTCACTATATTTTTCTAACTGACTGAAGAATTTGTGTTCCCTAGTTATTTACTAAAGCAAGGCAAGATGAACATGGATGAGTGTCTTGTCAGGTCCAAAAACAGACTGCACACCTCATATATCTCACTAGTATTCAAATACAATTTCATTGCTGGCTACAGAATGACATCAAATCTGGTCACCTGACTCTGTGGTTCCCACACTACCCTCTCACTAGAAACTGAGCCAGGATCTGGCACTGATGTGTCACAATGCACACATAGAACTTTAGCTTAGGTTTATTACAGCATCTGGAAAATGTAAAACAATTCCAACACTTCCACCCTTCATACAGAAACTGGCAAGACATTCTCTGGCACTCCAGGGTAGCAATTAGTTCACACTATGGACAATAGAACAGGATCCCAGCCCAGGCTTTTCATAGACATTGCATCTCTGGCTGCATTCAGACCTGTGAGATAAAATCTTTATGGCCTAAACCAAGTCATTTGCTATTTATTTATTTCAAATGATATATAATTCTTTACAAAACTCCAGCTAGCTATGCTGGCATATGTCACATATGCACTGCCCTATCCCCCCTGGCATATCTGGCACCACCTCACATCATCACATCTCTGGCACTTCTTTGAGGTCTCTAAAGAAGAAACATGTCTTGTGAAGGTTAGGGTAGTGCTCCATTTATAGAAGTGATATCTGAAAGGGTTTAAAATCTTTGTACACCTCCTCTTGAAAAACTACAGCTATACCAGTTGTCAGTACAAAGCTAAGGCATAGAATAGTTTGGCCAAGGCTGTCATCCATGTTATTGGCATTCTGCACACAGGAGAACAATGCCATCACCACTGCAGTGACATGAAACACTGCAAAAATTGAACTCCTCCACCAATGGGAGGCAAATTATAGGGTTGGCCCATGACCTCTATATTGTAAGTATATAATTCTATATCACTATAAACCACTAGCATGGTATAACACCAAACACTTCTTTATTACTTTCTTTCATTATATGTAGCCCCTTTAAATATTGAAGGAAATTGGTAGGTGCATTGGGAGAGAATACAAAACCTTAGGGAGGCACAGGGAAAGTATGGCTTCAGGTATTACTGAGTGCAATGTTAACATAAAATTAATTGTACCGGCAGGTGATAACGTTTGCAGAAATCATGGTAAAAATGGTTGTCAGACAACTAACTTAATATGCATAGTCTAAGTGTGCAAACGCTGCATAGCTATAACATTATGAAGTAGTTAATGTCAGGTCAGATCTGATGGCTCTGGGTTCCATTTGTCCAAACAGCAAATTTGTTTAATATGAATTTTACAGTCCATATATTGAATAGCTGTACTAATAACTTATAATATCATGCCATCATGCCTATCGCAATGTAAAATCAATTGTACCTGTGCAATTAATTTTTAATATGTATAGTTCCTTTGGAATGGCAATTACATGTGTGCACCAATTGTATTATAACAGTAATATAACAGTAATTAATGGTCTCACACAATTATATCTGGATGTAATCAATCCTACTAATGTATCTGGAATGTGTAATGACTGTGACATTTACATTAAAGAAATATTTACACTTTTATTTGGTATTATATTTCTTGCTATTGTTTTGTTTTTCTCTGAAATTTTGATTGTAACTTTCATTACTAGTCCCTCACAGTAACAAAGCACAAGGAGCAGGACTGACCACAGTGGCTTGGATTGCTATCTCTCCACAGGTGGCTGCAGTGATACCACCAATGGCAGAGCCTCCCAGAACCTGCAAGCATTGCCTCCACACCTCTTGCTCTACCTGCAGCACCGGCATCTGCCCCGGAGGCTGGTGAGAGTAGTGTCAATGGAGGTGGCAATTATGTCACCAGACAAGAGCTGGCAGGGCTGGTGGAGGAGATAATGGACAGGAGCACTGGTGCCCAAATTGGCTGCATGAAAAATATCCTGCGTTGCATTGTTAAATTGCTGCCACATCCAGCTTTGTCTAAGGTTCCTGAGGCAGGGGGCAGTGGTGACAGTTCCAAGTGTGAGGATTAATTTCCTACTATGTTCACATCAGAAGGGGTGCACCTCTGAATTTCCATTACTATCCATATCATGGTGTTTCTCTCCAACTTGTGTGTCCATCACTAGTCATGTCTACATGTGTCCTCTTTGTCTGCCTCTGCTAACTAATCTGCTCTACATACCTACCTCTCAGGGGAGGGGTTGCTATAATGGTTAAGGTGTTTATCTCACAGATCCAAGGCACAGGAATTGATTCTGACCTGTGGTTATTGGCTAGGCTTGTAATAGTCTGTAGCCTGACAGCCCGGTATTTGCCTAAGCACCTGTGAACCTATGATAACTTTAACTGCTTTCCCCAAATTTCCTTTCTCTCAGGAAAAATTTAAAGGTCACTTGTCCCACAGAAAATAAGATCCAATACATATCTCTCCACTTTACCTGTATGTGTATACTACACACCTGATTCTATCCAGTTGGTCACATGACATTGTTAAGTTATTGTCACAGATCATTTACAATGTACCTAAAATTTCTAAATTATATGTATGTACACATTAGCTTCAGAAGAAGTAGATAAATATAGCCCTATCCCTCCTCTATCCTGATCATTCCTGAATTACTCACCTAGTGTCCTACTCTCTGCTTGTTCCCCATTTTCACCTGTGTCCTATCATCTCATTTCCCTCCTTTACATTAGTAAAAATATGGATGAACATATTCCACACATGGCCATAACTGGCTTGTACACATAAATATTTATTTCTGCACTCATCGTTTGTGCAATGCTTGGCATTGAGCAGCAGAGCTGACTGCTAGTTCCTATTCTATGGCAAACACTGAGAAAATTTCTATTAATGCACTAAAGCTTTGCCATCAGTTGCACAACTGAGCTAATCATTGGTGAGCAGCAGTTAGCAATCCTGACAGAATGAAAATGATGTCAATTGCCTATCTTATTTGTATGTGCTTTCATGGCTCAAAGTATAAATGACATGAGGAGTCTATTCCACTGCACTTGATGCAGAGTGTTGTATGTAATTGAAGACGGATTTGTCTCACATTTTCCATCTCATTCTGAAATTGTCATTGAGAAGATAAACCCCAAACCATATTTGCTGATGTGAAAGACTGCAGTATTGACATAATTTAAATTCATGTTTTGATAGCAGTCTGAAATATGTATACACTTAACAGCTATTTCTTAATCAGGAACAGATTTAGTTGCAACGCTGGGTGCTGCATTGATACAGAGTATATCACTCAGGGAAACATAGGCTGCACTCGAGTGTGTTACATATGCTCCTGTCACCCAACGTCATCCTGCTCATATCCCTATGTCATCGCCTTTGCGATTTCAGGTTTGAACACTCCCTTCATCTGTGTTATGCTGACAGTAAGAGTTCATCTGTGAAGTCACCTGATACAGCATTAATGAGGAGCATATCACTGATTACATCATAATTTCCATTTCGGTAATGTGTACTTTGCAGCACTCTCATTCACTACTACACCATTTCATCTGAGGTAAGATGTTTATGATTTCACACACAGAACTATAAGCCTTTGAACAGTACAACATATTACTCTGTCAGTGTTCACTTCTGCACCACTCCTGACATCTAGCAGTGATACTGATATTTAGGTAACAGGAAATGACTCTTCTCTTTCTATGGCAAAATTTATATTTGCCTTCAGTTGGATTGATATGATGACCATTATGTGAATGACCTTATCACTGATCAACAACAAGACGCAATAATGATATAAGCATGGGTAGAAGCTTATTATAAATGCAACAGCTTCCATGGTTCATTGTACTCTTGATATGACGTACACATAAAGTCACGTATGTGAAGGGATATGATTTACTGAGTGCTTCTGTATAACATTACTTCCTCCAAATTAGTGATGCCAGACAACTGCTGTGTAATTTGTTCTGTCATCTAATGAGCAAATATGTTGTGAGAAATTCTACTTGGTTGTGACACTTTTTCCATGCAGAGAATTTTGAACACTCGTGTTGTACTCCCTTTTAGCTGTAACTATAATCATTTGCATGCACTAGTGATGGTAACCCTCAAATGTGTGCAGTCTGATATCTGCTATATGACTTTATCTGTGGTGTCAGTAGCTAGTACACTAATCCTAAAAATATGAGTTATGCACAGGCAGGAGTTTGAATCCATTACTGAGTATATTGTCATGTCACTGTGTGTAAAATGTAATTGGTGACATGTAAGAATGGTTTCCCGAATGTACGTGATTTGAGAAAATGTACTGGTATTTGACAGGTGGAGATTTTGATTCTCTACATGTTGAATTCCTTTTTAAGCATGTCCACTTATGTAATTTAAATTTTGTATTTTCCTTTCAATGACCATTAGCAAAGAAATTTTGGGACATAGTAATTAAGATTTCTAATCTTATGGACAAAACTAATGAAAATTTGCCTTCAGCCACATAGACATGGAACATAGCTTCAATGAGGAAAAGACAGGAATACTGATATAGGCATGGACAGGCATTTATTATTGCAGTAGCTTCCATAATTCAATGAGCTCCTGATGGATGCTCACATTGTCAGTAAGGTATGTTGAGGCTTCAGATCCACTGATTACTGGTGTATATTTCAAAATGTGCATCTGTCGGTCTTTCATAGTGTTGTCACAATCCTTTCAAATGTGTGCTTTCTGGCAGTTGTTTTACAACTATTTCTGCGGCATCAGTAGCTAGTATTCAAGTCAGGAGAAGCCTGCTGTACATTGTATCAGTGTGTAAATCCATTGCTGACAGGTAATACTGACTTAGTGAACAAATGTGTTGTGACAAAAATCTACTTCGACATGTCGCTGTCACAGGGGAAGGGATTTTATCCCATAAGTCTTGTTCTCATTTTTAACCAAGGCCATATTCATTCACCCACACTTGGGGATCGATCCTATGCTGATCTAACTTGTGGAATAGTGGCAAAAGTCATTATCATGTGGTAATAATGTGCAAGTTTAAAATGTGGTAACATGGAATGTACTTCTGACTGATTCCACTATAATCATGCTGTGATTCATACCGTGGATGGTGGCTTTCACTCCCCACATCCGCTATACAATTTCTCTCTGTTTATTTCACATTGCACAGCACTATTTTATCTCTGCATATCAATATGTATTTACACATCTTAAGAACACATTATTTTAGAGTATATCATACTCCTTGCCATGAATTTTCATTATCAGTGCAAAAGGTCATGAATCCTGGTATATGAATTTGCATTATCAGTGTGAAAGGTCAGGAACCCTGATATCTGCATTTTGTTTGCTTGATATCATTTAGTCTGTCCTGCTGATATACATTTTGCAACCACCTTTTTCATGAGTACCCTGTGACCATGCCTTGCTAATAACCTACTCCGATGAATATATTCTTTAACAAAGTCTAGGTTTAAACACAAGTGTGTGCATTTTGTTCATCCTATTATGAACTGTTTGATATCCTATAAATGTGTTATTCCAATCACCTTTGTCCCTACTGATTCCAGATTCTAAGACTTGCTGTGTATACACTGGAGTAAGTCACTTAACACCGTGAGCATATCTTTTGGAATCTGGCCTGGTATAAGCCTGCTTTACAAATAGATCTTACACTGGAGTTAGTCACTTACAATGAGACTAAGTCTTTTGGAATCTGGTCCACAAGGAATTGAAAGAAAAGAACATGCATTTAATATAATAATAAAAAAAAAAAACATTTTTTTAGAATGTAAAAAAAAACTGTTTTAGAAAAGTTTTAAAATAAATGCAAAAGGGGGGGGCTATTTAAAAATATAATGATGGATAGGATGTTACATAGAAATGTAAGAGAAAAGTGAAACTGAAACATAGGACAGAATATTTTTGTCTAGGGACATCTTCAGTGTTTAGGGGTTACGGGGAGTTAAATGGGGGTGTGCAGTTTTGATTTGTGGGAGGATGTTAAGGCTAGAAAGTAATAGAAAGTTTTAAGTAGATTCTTGGATGGGAAGGGCTAATTTAATATGGGGAAGTTAGGGGAAGTGAGGTAGGTGTAGGGTGGGACTTAGGGAGTTTTATGTGGATGTAACTTGGAAAGGGAATCAGATTTAGAAGTGACCGTGCTTTTCAACCTCCGTCCCTTTCTTTTTGGGTCATTTTGAATGATGTATTTTTTCAGGTGAGTGTTAAGATGGAGAAGAGGCGCAGACTTGTCCCTGTTCTGTTACCCCTATTGGTGTTGGGTGTGGAAGTTTGAATTGAGTATAGGGGGAAAAAGTGAGTGGTATGACGCTGCTTTAATTAGTAAGAATAAGTGAGCAGTGGCATAGATGCTGCTTATTTGAGCAGGGTGACCGGGGATACACTGCCCTGTGATGTGGTTATGTTGTGGTTACAATGACACTCATGTTGTGATTAACATTTTGAAATAATATAATAAAGCTATGTTGTTGGAAGTTAATAAAGGTTGTCAAAAGCCATTTTGGTGTATGTGTTTTATTGAAGGGGACCGAGATAACTGTGTTTATAAAACAGAGAGGCTGTGCATAAATAAGATTTGCACATGTGTGTGTGTGTGTGTGTGTGTGTGTGTGTGTGTGTGTGTGTGTGTGTGTGTGTGTGCACGCAAGCACATGTGTGATATGTAAAATGTTTTCTACAGTAGTTTTTATATATATGGGGTTGGGAGGGTGATCTAATGGTTAAGGTGTTTGCCTTACAAACACAAGGTGCAGAGTTTGAGTCTCACAAGGGATAATTGGCTAGGCTTAAAAATGGCTCACAAGGGCAGTTAGCCTAGAACTAACCTATGAACCTATGTTTCTTCTAACATTGAAAAGTCTTGTCATTAACTGAGCTTTTCAATTCTAGAGTATATTTCATGCATTACACAAAACAAAAGGAAGATTAATTTTTATTTTACTAAATCTCTTTGAGCACTTTAATTTTTATTTCATCTCAACTGGTTTGAGTTTACAAGTAGAGTCACAAAGAAAATCCCTTTATACAGCTTCAGATTGTTTTTCTAAGACACTGTACATAAATATGATAGCTGTATATATGATTAGCGGAAAGGGGAGGGTTGTTCTGTACATACATGCGTGTGTGCGTGCGTGCGTGTGTGTGTGTGTGTGTGTGTGTGTGTGTGTGTGTGTGTGTGTGTATGGACGCATGTGATACATTGAATTTTTTTCTATTTTTGCTTTAGTAGATGACTGAGGCAAGTGAAATGAAAGAATGATTTTTGTACATAACTATATATTTTTACATATGTATAATTTTTTTCATAAGGGTATGTCTGACATCTCAGTGCCACACTGAATTCAATGGTCGTTTACAACTGTTTTGTATGTTACAGGTACTGTAACTCCTGATACTTCCACTCTGTCTTCATCAAGTGAAGCAGTTAACACAACAACACAGTCAGGTAAACAAACATGAATTATTATTATTATTATTTTTTTATTAACTTGTTCTATACTGAATCAGTACTGCAGTCATCATGGTTGGCAGTGAAATGATCCTGGAATAATAGAAGGAATTACTGTATGCTGACTGCTAAGGGCAGCTTAGTTATTTGACATGAGAAAATGCCACAGTTGTAGGGTTCTGGTAAAAGAATAGAAGTAGCATGCCTGCCACATTATGCCATGCTCAGAGAATTATGCCACTTAAGTATCCTTCATCCCGTGGCAAGAACCATGCAATAATTCATGCAGTAGCAGTAATATACATATATTCTACATGTGGTAGTAATCTGCATATATTCCACAAGGCACTATGTACTGCAGGACAAGGGCATGTCATTGGGGTACACAAAAAGTCACATTCTTTCACTCATTTCGGGTAATTTTGAATGGTGTAGTTTGTGAGGTGGGTGTTTAGGCGGGGAAGTGGGGCAGGCTTGTCCCTGTTCTGTTCCCCCTCTTGGTATTGGGTGTTGATGAGTATGGGGGATGAAAGTGAGTGTCGGATGCTACTTTGATTAGTAAGAATAAGTGAGTGGTGGTGTGGATGCTGCTTATTTGGGCAGGGTGAGTGGGGATACACTGCCCTGTGATGTGGTATGTTATGGTTACAAGGATGTTCATGTTGTGATTAACATTTTGAAATGATGCAATAAAGCTATCTTGTTGGAAGTTAATAAAGGTCATCAGAAGCCATTTTGGTGTACGTGTTTTATTGAAAACACAGAGGCTGTGCATAAATATGATTTGTGCATGCATATGTGTGTATGTGCATGTATATGAATGTCTGTGTGTGTGTGTGTGTGTGTGTATATGTGTGTGTGTGTGTGTGTGTGTGTGTGTGTGTGTGTGTGTGTGTGTGTGTGTGTGTGTGTGTGTGTGTGTGTGTGTGTGTATTATGTGAAATGCTTTCTACAGTTGTTTTTATAGACATTTATTCTAACATCGAAACGTCTTGTCATTAACTCGTTTTGTTAATTCTAGAGTATATTTCATGCATTACACAAAGCAAAAGGAAGATCCATTTTTATTTTACAAAATCTCTGTGAGCAGTTTAATATTGATTTAATCTTAACTGGATTAAGTTTGCAAGTAGACTCACAAAGAAAATCCCTTCATGCAGCTTCAAATTGTTCTTCTAGGACACTGTACATAAACATGATAGCTGTATATATGATTAGCGGAAAGGGGAGGGTTGTTCTGTACATACGTGTGTGTGTGTGTGTGTGTGTGTGTGTGTGTGTGTGTGTGTGTGTGTGTGTTTGTGTGTGTGCGTGTGTGTGTGTGTATGCATGCAATACATTGAATTATTTTCTGTTCTTGCTTTAGTAGATGACTTTCTTCATGAAAGCCAAAATCATGTAGTTAACCAAGTTTTCTAATTCTACAAAATAAGATATCTCACACATTTCAGAAAACAGATAGTCACATACTCCAGTCATCTATTTTTGTGTGTGTGTATTTTCTCATGCTATAGCATTACTTCTTCTCATTTGACTGGAATTCATCAAACGTGTAACTTTCTGTTGAGTAGGCCTTTATGGAGTTTGCATAGACTTTTGCATAGAAACAAACTGTGATAACGCAGAACATTAAAATAATCTTTTACTGTTTAACATTTGATTTGCAATAAAAGTTTATTTTAAAAGCTTCAGCCTTCCATGGTGTGCTCCATCTAGAATATTCACCTAACTGAGAAATTTGCACAAGTTTTATGAAAGGAATGTATCTAGTCTTATCGCTAGCTTTGTACTCAAACTAAGGAAAAGCATCATCATTTTTGGGATGCACTTTAGAGGTATTTTGATACTTTGTTAACATCTGTTATGGTTATAGTTTAGTCATGTTTACTAGTTAGTCCGCAAAAGTTAGACTTTTGGTCTGATTTTCAGATAGTGATGAGTTCTACACTGATTACACTGCTACATTAAAATATACTTCTTCCAACTTTTCCTGGTTACGGGTCACCACAGTGGATCACATGTCCGCTCATGATTGGCAGTGAAGTTTTACAGTGTCGAGTTTCCAGCCCAGCACGCAACCTTTCACAGAAAGCACACACACGCACTCACACCTAGGGCCAATTTTAAGTGTCCAATCCACCTACAGCATGTCTTTGGGATGAAACAGGAGCACCCGGAGGAAACCCACGTGACCACAAGGAGGAAATGCAGACTTCGCACAGAAGGCAACCCAGCCGAGGATCGCACCAGGGAACCTTTTGCTGTGACATGACAACACTAACCGCTGCACAATCGTGGCCACCCCCTGCATTAAAATATACTACATCAGATTAAAAATAATCCGATGAAATAAGAAACCATTGCTGATTCCTTCTTTACTTTTCCCTTTCTCCATTAGTGTGTGACAACTACAGTACAGCACCACATACAAAAATCTAATTCATAAAAGCAACCATTTACTCACATATCATAGGTGACAGATATATTAGAGAAAACAGCAATAATTAAAAAACCTTTACGGTTACTGATTTCTCCACTGACACCACCTGGTACAGCAAGTAAAATATAACCTTTGAATTCTTTCCTTTTCAACAAACAACACACATTTCAACAAAATGCTTTGAGCTCATACTTATATTTAGAAACACACACACACACGCGCGCACACACACACACACACACACACACACACACACACACACACACACACACACACACACACACACAGAAAGATCTTGCAGTGGACCAGTACAGTGGTTTTCTATCTAGGATTAGTTCATGCAGTCTGCAATGTACATATTTTCTGCCAGTATACTTTTCTTTTGCATTTTGATCATGAAATGGTTGAGGCAAGTGAAATGAAAGAATGATTTTTGTACATAACTATATATTTTTACATATGTATAATTTTTTTCATAAGGGTATGTCTGACATCTCAATGCCACACTGAATTTAATGGTCGTTTACAACTGTTTTGTATGTTACAGGTACTGTAACTCCTGATACTTCCACTCTGTCTTCATCAAGTGAAGCAGTTAACACAACAACACAGTCAGGTAAACATACATGAATTATTATTATTATTTTTTTATTAACTTGTTCTATACTGAATCAGTACTGCAGTCATCATGTTTGGCAGTGAAATGATCATGGAATAATAGAAGGAATTACTGTATGCTGACTGCTAAGGGCAGCTTAGTTATTTCACATGAGAAAATGCCACAGTTGTAGGGTTCTGGTAAAGGAATAGAAGTAGCATGCCTGGCACATTATTCCATGCTCAGAGAACGATGACACTTAGGTATCCTTCATCCCGTGGCAAGAACGATGCAATAATTCATGCAGTAGCACTAATATACATATATTCCACAAGGCACTATGTACTGCAGGACAAGGGCATGGCATTGGGGTACACAAAAAGTCACATTCTTTCACTCATTTTGGGTCATTTTGAATGGAGTGGTTTGTGAGGTGGGTGTTTAGGCAGGGAAGAGGGGCAGGCTTGTCCCTGTTCTGTTCCCCATCTTGGTCTTGGGTGTTGATGTAAGGAGTATGGGGATGAAAGTGAGTAGTAGGATTCTGCTTTGATTAGTAAGAATAAATGAGCGGTGGTGTGGACACTTCTTATTTGGTTTTGGGAGTGGATGCAATGAGTATGGGGGATGAAAGTGAGTAGTAGGATGCTGCTTTAATTAGTAAGAATAAGTGAGTGGTGGTGTGGATGCTGCTTATTTGGACAGGGTGAGTGGGGATACACTGCCCTGTGATGTGGTATGTTATGGTTACAAGGATGTTCATGTTGTAATTAACATTTTAAAATAATGCAATAAAGCTATCTTGTTGGAAGTTAATAAAGGTCATCAGAAGCCATTTTAGTGTACGTGTTTTATTGAAAACACAGAGGCTGTGCATAAATATGATTTGTGCATGCATGTGTGTGTGCATGTATTTGCGTGTGTGTGTGTGTGTGTGTGTGTGTGTGTGTGTGTGTGTGTGTGTGTGCATGCGTGAGCAACTATGTGCATCTGTGTGTGTGTGTGTGTGTGTGTGTGTGTGTGTGTGTGTGTGTGTGTGTGTGTGTGTGTGTGTGTGTGCGCGTGTGATATGTGAAATGTTTTCTACAGTAGTTTTCATAGACATATTTATTCTAACATTGAAAAGTCCTGTCATTAACTCGTTTTTTTTAATTCTAGAGTATGTTTCATGCATTACACAAAGCAAAAGGAAGATTCATTTTTATTTTACAAAATCTCTGTGAGCAGTTTACTTTTTATTTAATCTTAAATGGATTACGTTTGCAAGCAGAGTCACAAAGAAATTCCCTTCATACAGCTTCAGATTGTTCTTCTAGGACACTGTATAAATATGATAGCTGTATATATGATTAGTGGAAAGGGGAGGGATGTTCTGTACATATGTGTGTGTACTTGTTTGTGTGTGTGTGTGTGTGTGTGTGTGTGTGTGTGTGTGTGTGTGTGTGTGTGTGTGTGTGTGTGTGTGTGTGTGTGTGTGTCTGTGTGTCTGTGTGTCTGTGTGTCTGTGTGTCTCTGTGTGTGTGTGTGTGTGTGTGTGTGTGTGTGTGTGTGTGTGTGTGTGTGTGTGTGTGTGTGTGTGTGTCTGTGTGTGTGTGTGTGCATTTGTAAGCATGAAATACAGTGAATTATTTTCTGTTCTTGCTTTAGTAGATGACTTTCTCCATGAAAGCCAAAATCATGTAATTAACCAAGTTTTCTAATTCTACAAAATAAGTTATCTCACACATTTCAGAAAACAGATAGTCACATACTCCAGTCATCTATTGTTGTGTGTGTGTAGTTTCTCATACTACAGCAGTACTTTTACTCATTTGACTGAAATTCATCAAACGTGTAACTTTCTGTTGAGTAGGCCTTTATGTAGTTTGCATAGACTTCTGTATAGAGAACAAACTGTGGTAAACCAGAGCATTAAAATAATCTTCTACTGTTTAATATTTGATTTGCAATAAAAGTTTATTTTAAAAGCTTCAGCCTTTCGTGGTGTGCTCCATCTAGAATATTCACCTAACTGAGAAATCTGCACAAGTTTTATGAAAGGATGTATCTAGTCTGATCACTAGCTTTGTACTCAAACTAAGGAAAAGCATCATCATTTTTGGGATTCACTTTAGAGGTATTTTCATATTTTGTTAACATCTGTTATGGTTATAGTTTAGTCATGTTTACTAGTTAGTTTGCCAAAGTTAGACTTTGGTCTGTTTTTCAGATAGTGATGAGTTCTACACTGATTACACTGCTACATTAAAATATACTACATCAGATAAAAAACAATCCGATGAAATAAGAAACCATTGCTGATTCCTTCTTTACTTTTCCCTTTCTCCATTAGTGTATGACAACTACAGTACAGCACCACATACAAAAATATAATTAATAAAAGCAACCATTTACTCACATATCATAGGTGACAGATATATTAGATAAAACAGCAATAATTAAAAAAACTTTACAGATTACTGATTTCTGTGTCATCCGCGGTGGTGCAGTGGTAGCGTTGTTGCCTCACAGCAAGCGGTTCTCACGTTCGATTCTTGGCAGGAGTGCTGGGAGTGCCTTCTGTGTGGAGTCTGCATGCCCTCCCCATGGTTGGGTGGGTGTTTGAAACACATGTGTAAATGGGTGTGTCTTCATTGAAGGTTGAATGTTGAGCTGGCACTTAGGCGTTTGTGAAAATCTGCAGCCAATCATTAGCAGACTGGAGTTCTGCTGTGGTGACCCCTAACTGGGAAAAGAGCTTAGTTATTTGACATGAGAAAATGCCACAGTTGTAGGGTTCTGAAAAAAGCATAGAA
This sequence comes from Protopterus annectens, assembly GCF_019279795.1. Classification (NCBI taxonomy): domain Eukaryota; kingdom Metazoa; phylum Chordata; order Ceratodontiformes; family Protopteridae; genus Protopterus; species Protopterus annectens. Next base: position 900,824,861 of record NC_056728.1, read on the forward strand.
GTAGCATGCCTGCCACATTATTCCATGCTCAGAGAATTATGCAACTTAAGAATCCTTCATCCCGTGGCAAGAACCATGCAATAATTCATGCAGTAGCGGTAATATACATATATTCCACAAGGCACTATGTACTGCAGGACAAGGGCATGGCATTGGAGTACACAAAAACTCACATTGTTTCACTCATTTTGGGTCATTTTGAATGGTGTAGATTGTGAGGTGAGTGTTTAGGTGGGGAAGAGGGCCAGGCTTGTCCTTGATCTGTTCTCCTTCTTGGTGTTGGATGTTGATGTAAGGAGTATGGGGGATGAAAGTGAGTGGTTGGATACTTCTTTAAATAAAAAGAATAAGTGAGCGGTGGAGTGGATGCTGCTTATTTGTTCAGGGTGAGTGGGTATACACTTCCCTGGGATGTGGGTATATTTTGGTTACAAGGATGTTCATGTTGTGATTAACATTTTGAAATAATCAATAAAGATATGTTGTTGGAAGTTAATAAAGGTCATCAGAAACCATTTTGGTGTACGTGTTTTATTGAAAACACAGGGGCTGTGCATAAATATGATTTGGGCATGCATGTGTGTGTGTGCATGCGTATGCATGTGTGTGTGTGTGTGTGTGTGTGTGTGTGTGTGTGTGTGTGTGTGTGATATGGGAAATGTTTTCTACAGTAGTTTTTGTAGACATATTTATTCTAACATTGAAAAGTCCTGTCATTAACTCGTTTATTTAATTCTAAAGTATATTTCATGCATTACACAAAACAAAATGAAGTTTCATTTTTATTTTACAAAATCTCTGTGAGCAGTTTAATTTTTATTTAATCTTGATCGGATTAAGTTTGCAAGTAGAATCACAAAGAAATTCCCTTCATACAGCTTCAGATTGTTCTAAGATTCTGTACATAAACATGATAGCTGCATATATGATTAGCGGAAAGGGGAGGGTTGTTCTATACATACGCGCGCGTGTGTGTGTGTGTGTGTGTGTGTGTGTGTGTGTGTGTGTGTGTGTGTGTGTGTGTGTGTGTGTATGTGTGTACGCACGAGATACATTGAATTATTTTCTGTTCTTGCTTTAGTAGATGACTTTCTTCATGAAAGCCAAAATCATGTAGTTAACCAAGTTTTCTAATTCTACAAAATAAGTTATCTCACACTTTTCAGAAAACAGATAATCACATACTCCAGTCATCTATTTTTGTGTGTGTGTATTTTCTCATGCTACAGCATTACTTTTACTCATTTGACTGGAATTCATCAAACGTGTAACTTTCTGTTAAGTAGGCCTTTATGTAGATTGCATAGACTTCTGTATAGAGAACAAACTGTGGTAACCCAGAGCATTAAAATAATCTTTTACTGTTTAATATTTGATTTGCAATAAAAGTTTATTTTAAATGCTTCAGCCTTCCGTGGTGTGCTCCATCTAGAATATTCACCTAACTGAGAAATTTGCACAAGTTTTATGAAAGGAATGTATCTAGTCTGATCGCTAGCTTTGTACTCAAACTAAGGAAAAGCATCATCATTTTTGGGATGCACTTTAGAGGTATTTTCATATTTTGTTAAATTATAGTTTAGTCATCTTTACTAGTTAGTTTGCAAAAGTTAGACTTTGGTCTGTTTTTCAGATAGTGATGATTTCTACACTGATTACATGGTTAGATTAATATATACTTCTTCTACACTGATTACATGGTTAGAGTAATATATACTTCTTCTTCTTCCGGCTTTTCCCGTTTAGTGGCTGCGACAGCAGATCACCTGTCCACTCATGATTGGCAGTGGAGTTTTGCATTGTTGAGTTGCCAGCCCAGCACTCAACCTTCCACAGAAGGCACACATTCACACCTAGGGCCAATTTAGAGTGTCCAATCTACCGACAGCATGTCTTTGGGATGTGGGAGGAAACCGGAGCACCTGGAGAAAACCCACACGACCACAGGGAGGACATGCAGATTCCGCACAGAAGGCACCCCAGCATTGAACCGGAGAACCTCTTGCTGTGAGGCTGCAACACTAACCGCTGCACCACCGTGACCGCCCACGCTACATTAAAATATACTACATCAGATAAAAAATAATCCGATGAAATAAGAAACCGTTGCTGATTCCTTCTTTACTTTTCCCTTTCTCCATTAGTGTATGACAACTACAGTACAACACCACATACAAAAATCTAATTCATAAAAGCAACCATTTACGCACATATCATAGGTGACAGATATATTAGAGAAAATAGCAATAATTAAAAAAACTTTACAGGGACTGATTTCTCCACTGACACCACCTGGTACATCAAGTAAAATATAACCTTTGAATTCTTTCCTTTTCAACAAACAACACAAATTTCAACAAAATGCTTTGAGCTCATACTTATATTTAGAAACACACACACACACACACACACACACACACACACACACACACACACACACACACACACACACACACACACACACACACACACACACACACACACACACACACACAAAACGAGACCCACACACACACACACACACACACACACACACACACACACACACACACACACACACACACACACACACACACACACACACACACACACACACACACACACACACACACACAGAAAGATCTTGCAGTGGACCAGTACAGTGGTTTTCTATCTAGGATTAGTTCATGCAGTCTGCAATGTACATATTTTCTGCCAGTATACTTTTCTTTTCCATTTTGATTATGAAATGGCTGAGGCAAGTGAAATGAAAGAATGATTTTTGTACATAAAGATATATTTTTACATATGTATAATTTTCTTTCATAAGGGCATGGCTGACATCTCAATGCCACACTGAGTTTAATGGTCCTATACAACTGTTTTCCATGTTACAGGTAGTGCAACTCCTGATACTTCCAGTCTGTCTTCATCAAGTGATGCAGTTCACTCAACAACACAGTCAGGTAAACAAACATGAATTATTATTTTTTTATATTAACTTGTTCTGTACTGAATCAGTACTGCAGTCATCATGTTTGGCAGTGAAATGATCCTGGAATAATAGAAGGAATTACTGTATGCTGACTGCTAAGGGCAGCTTAGTTATTTCACATGAGAAAATGCCACAGTTGTAGGGTTCTGGTAAAATAATAGAAGTAGCATGTCTGCTACATTATTCCATGCTCAGAGAATTATGTCACTTAAGAATCCTTCATCCCATGGCAAGAACCATGCAATATACATATATTCCACAAGGCACTATGTACTGCAGGACAAGGGCATGGCATTGGGGTACACAAAACGTCACACTGTTTCACTCATTTTGGGTCATTTTGAATGGTGTGGTTTGTGAGGTGGGTGTTTAGGTGGGGAAGAGGGGCAGGCATGTCCCTGTTCTGTTCCCCCTCTTGGTGTTGGGTATTGATGTAAGGAGTATGGGGGATGAAAGTGAATAGGAGGATGCTGCTTTGATTATTAAGAATAAATCAGCGGTGGTGTGGCCACTTCTTATTTGGTTTTGGGTGTGGATGCAATGAGTATGGGGGATGAAATTGAGTGGTAGAATGCTGCTTTGATTAGTAAGAATAAATCAGCAGTTGTGTGGACACTTCTTATTTGGTGTTGGGTGTGGATGCAATGAGTATGGGGGGGGTGAAAGTGAGTGTAGGACACTTCTTTAATTAAAAAGCACAAGTGATTGGCAGTGTGGATGCTGCATATTTGCTCAGGGTGAGTGGGTATACACTGCCCTGTGATGTGATTATGTTGTGGTTACAAGGATGTTCATGTTGTGTTTAACATTTTGAAATGATGCAATAAAGCTATCTTGTTGGAAGTTAATAAAGGTCATCAAAAGCCATTTTGGTGTACATGTTTTATTGAAAAGACAGATATGCATCAACATGATTTGTGCATGCATGTGTGTGTGTGTGTCTGTGTGTGTGTGTGTGTGTGTGTGTGTGTGTGTGTGTGTGTGTGTGTGTGTGTGTGTGTGTGTGTGATAAGTGAAATGTTTTCTACAGTAGTTTTCATAGACATGCTTATTCTAACATTGAAAAGTCCTGTCAATAACTCATTTATTTAATTCTAGAGTATATTTCATGCCTTACACAAAACAAATGGAAGATTCATTTTTATTTTTCAAAATCTCTGTGAGCAGTTTAATTTTTATTTAATCTTAACTGGATTTAGTTTGCAAATAGAGTCACAGAGAAATTCCCTTCATACAGCTTCAGATTGTTCTTCTAAGACACTGTACATAAACATGATAGCTGTATATATGATTAGGGGAAAGGGGAGGGTTGCTCTGTACATACGCGCGCATGCGTGCGTGTGTGTGTGTGTGTGTGTGTGTGTGTGTGTGTGTGTGTGTGTGTGTGTGTGTGTATGTGTGTGTGTGTGTGTGTGTGTGTGTGTGTGTGTGTGTGTGTGTGTGTGTGTGTGTGTGTGTGTGTGTGTGTGTGTGTGTGTGTGCGTGTGCGTGTGTGTGTGTGTGTGTGTGTGTGTGTGTGTGTGTGTGTGTGTGTGTGTGTGTGTGTGTGTGTATGTGTGTACGCACGAGATACATTGAATTATTTTCTGTTCTTGCTTTAGTAGATGACTTTCTTTATGAAAGCCAAAATCATGTAGTTAACCAAGTTTTCAAATTCTACAAAATAAGATATCTCACACATTTCAGAAAACAGATAATCACATACTCCAGTCATCTATTTTTGTGTATGTGTGGATTTTCTCATGTTACAGCATTACTTTTACTCATTTGACTGGAATTCATCAAACGTGTAACTTTCTGTTGAGTAGGCCTTTATGCACTTTGCATAGACTTTTGCATAGAGAACAAACTGTGATAATACAGAGCATTAAAATAATATTTTACTGTTTAATATTTGATTTAAAATAAAAGTTTATTTTAAAAGCTTCAGCCTTCCGTGGTGTGCTCCATCTAGAATATTCACCTAACTGAGAAATTTGCACATGTTTTATGAAAGGAATGCATCTAGTCTGATTGTTAGTTTTGTACTCAAACTAAGGAAAAGCATCATCATTTTTGGGATGCACTTTAGAGGTATTTTCATATTTTGTTAACATCTGTTATGGTTATAGTTTAGTCATGTTTACTAGTTAGTTTGCCAAAGTTAGACTTCGGTCTGTTTTTCAGATAGTGATGAGTTCTACACTGATTACACTGCTACATTAAAATATACTACATCAGATAAAAAACAATCCGATGAAATAATCAACCATTGCTGATTCCTTCTTTACTTTTCCCTTTCTCCATTAGTGTGTGACAACTACAGTACAGCACCACATACAAAAATCTAATTCATAAAAGCAACCATTTACTCACATATCATAGGTGACAGATATATTAGAGAAAACAGCAATAATTAAAAAAACTTTACAGGTACTGATTTCTCCACTGACACCACCTGTACAGCAAGTAAAATATAACCTTTGAATTCTTTCCTTTTCAACTAACAACACACATTTCAACAAAATGCTTTGAGCTCATACTTATATTTAGAAACACACACACACGCACACACACACACACACACACACACACACACACACACACACACACACACACACACACACACACACACACACACACACGCACACAGAAAGATCTTGCAGTGGACCAGTACAGTGGTCTTCTATCTAGCATTAGTTCATGCAGTCTGCAATGTACATATTTTCTACCAGTATACTTTTCTTTTGCATTTTGATCATGAAATGGTTGAGGCAAGTGAAATGAAAGAATGATTTTTGTACATAAAGATATATTTTTACATATGTATAATTTTTTTCATAAGGGTATGTCTGACATCTCAATGCCACACTGAATTTAATGGTCGTTTACAACTGTTTTGTATGTTACAGGTACTGTAACTCCTGATACTTCCACTCTGTCTTCATCAAGTGAAGCAGTTAACACAACAACACAGTCAGGTAAACATACATGAATTATTATTATTATTTTTTTATTAACTTGTTCTATACTGAATCAGTACTGCAGTCATCATGTTTGGTAGTGAAATGATCCTGGAATAATAGAAGGAATTACTGTATGCTGACTGCTAAGGGCAGCTTAGTTATTTGACATGAGAAAATGCCACAGTTGTAGGGTTCTGGTAAAAGAATAGAAGTAGCATGTCTGACACATTATTCCATGCTCAGAGAACGATGACACTTAGGTATCCTTCATCCCGTGGCAAGAACGATGCAATAATTCATGCAGTAGCAGTAATATACATATATTCCACAAGGCACTATGTACTGCAGGACAAGGGCATGGCATTGGGGTGCACAAAAAGTCACATTGTTTCACTCATTTTGGTCATTTTTAATGGTGTGATTTGTGAGGTGGGTGTTTAGGTGGGGAAGAGGGGCAGGCTTGTCCGTGTTCTGTTCCCCATCTTGGTGTTGGGTATTGATGTAAGGTGTATGGGGGATGAAAGTGAATAGGAGGATGCTGCTTTGATTATTAAGAATAAATCAGTGGTGGTGTGGCCACTTCTTATTTGGTTTTGGGTGTGGATGCAATGAGTATGGGGGATGAAAATGAGTGGTGGGATGCTGCCTTGAATAGTAAGAATAAATAAGCGGTTGTGTGGACACTTCTTATTTGGTATTGGGTGTGGATGCAGTGCGTATGGGGGATGAAAGTGTGTGTAGGACACTTCTTTAATTAATAAGAACAAGTGATTGGCGGTGTGGATGCTGCATATTTGTTCAGGGTGAGTGGGTATACACTGCCCTGTGATGTGATTATGTTGTGGTTACAAGGATGTTCATGTTGTGTTTAACATTTTGAAATGATGCAATAAAGCTATCTTGTTGGAAGTTAATAAAGGTCATCAAAAGCCATTTTGGTGTACATGTTTTATTGAAAAGACAGATGTGCATCAACATGATTTGTGCATGCATGTGTGTGTGCATGTGTATGCATGTGTGTGTGTGTGTGTGTGTGTGTGTGTGTGTGTGTGTGTGTGTGTGTGTGTGTGTGTGTGTGTGTGTGTGTGTGTGTGTGTGTGATAAGTGAAATGTTTTCTACAGTAGTTTTCATAGACATGCTTATTCTAACATTGAAAAGTCCTGTCAATAACTCATTTATTTAATTCTAGAGTATATTTCATGCCTTACACAAAACAAATGGAAGATTCATTTTTATTTTTCAAAATCTCTGTGAGCAGTTTAATTTTTATTTAATCTTAACTGGATTTAGTTTGCAAATAGAGTCACAGAGAAATTCCCTTCATACAGCTTCAGATTGTTCTTCTAAGACACTGTACATAAACATGATAGCTGTATATATGATTAGGGGAAAGGGGAGGGTTGCTCTGTACATACGCGCGCATGCGTGCGTGTGTGTGTGTGTGTGTGTGTGTGTGCGCGCGCGTGTGTATGTACGTATGTGCGTGCATGTGCGTGTGTGCGCGTGTGCACGTGTGTGCGTGTGTGTGTGTGTGTGTGTGTGTGTGTGTGTGTGTGTGTGTGTGTGTGTGTGTGTATGTGTGTGTACACACGAGATACATTGAATTATTTTCTGTTCTTGCTTTAGTAGATGACTTTCTTTATGAAAGCCAAAATCATGTAGTTAACCAAGTTTTCTAATTCTACAAAATAAGATATCTCACAAATTTCAGAAAACAGATAATCACATACTCCAGTCATCTATTTTTGTGTATGTGTGGATTTTCTCATGTTACAGCCTTACTTTTACTCATTTGAGTGGAATTCATCAAACGTGTAACTTTCTGTTGGGTAGGCCTTTATGCAGTTTGCATATACTTTTGCATAGAGAACAAACTGTGATAATCCAGAGCATTAAATTAATCTTTTACTGTTTAATATTTGATTTAAAATAAAAGTTTATTTTTAAAGCTTCAGCCTTCCGTGGTGTGCTCCATCTAGAATATTCACCTAACTGAGAAATTTGCACGTTTCATGAAAGGAATGCATCTAGTCTGATTGCTAGCTTTGTACTCAAACTAAGGAAAAGCATCATCATTTTTGGGATGCACTTTAGAGGTATTTTCATATTTTGTTAACATCTGTTATGGTTATAGTTTAGTCATGTTTACTAGTTAGTTTGCCAAAGTTAGACTTCGGTCTGTTTTTCAGATAGTGATGAGTTCTACACTGATTACACTGCTACATTAAAATATACTACATCAGATAAAAAACAATCCGATGAAATAAGAAACCATTGCTGATTCCTTCTTTACTTTTCCCTTTCTCCATTAGTGTGTGACAACTACAGTACAGCACCACATACAAAAATCTAATTCATAAAAGCAACCATTTACTCACATATCATAGGTGACAGATATATTAGAGAAAACAGCAATAATTAAAAAAACTTTACAGGTACTGATTTCTCCACTGACACCACCTGTACAGCAAGTAAAATATAACCTTTGAATTCTTTCCTTTTCAACAAACAACACACATTTCAACAAAATGCTTTGAGCTCATACTTATATTTAGAAACACAGTCACACACACACACGCGCACGCGCGCACACACACACACACACACACACACACACACACACACACACACACACACACACACACACACACAGAAAGATCTTGCAGTGGACCAGTACAGTGGTTTTCTATCTAGGATTAGTTCATGCAGTCTGCAATGTACATATTTTCTGCCAGTATACTTTTCTTTTGCATTTTGATCATGAAATGGCTGAAGCAAGTGAAATGAAAGAATGATTTTTGTACATAAAGATATAATTTTACATATGTATAATTTTTTTCATAAGGGCATGGCACATTGAGTTTAATGGTCCTTTACAACTGTTTTGTATGTTACAGGTACTGTAACTCCTGATAATTCCATTCTATATTCATCAAGTGAAGCAGTTCACTCAACAACACAGTCAGGCAAACATACATGAATTATTATTATTATTTTTTTATTAACTTGTTCTATACTGAATCATTACTGCAGTGATGATGTTTGGCAGTGAAATTATCCTGGAATAATAGAAGGAATTACTGTATGCTGATTGCTAAGGGCAGCTTAGTTATTTCACATGAGAAAATGCCACAGTTGTAGGGTTCTGGTAAAATAATAGAAGTAGCATGTCTGGCACATTATTCCATGCTCAGAGAACGATGCACTTAGGTATCCTTCATCCCGTGGCAAGAACCATGCAATAATTCATGCAGTAGCAGTAATATACATATATTCCACAAGGCACTATGTACTGCAGGACAAGGGCATGGCATTGGGGTACACAAAAAGTCACATTGTTTCACTCATGTTGGGTCATTTTGAATGGAGTGGTTTGTGAGGTGGGTGTTTAGGCGGGGAAGAGGGGCAGGCTTGTCCCTGTTCTGTTCCCCCTCTTGGTGTTGGATGTTGATGTAAGGAGTATGGGGGATGAATGTGATTGTCGGATGCTGCTTTGATTAGTAAGAATAAGTGAGCGGTGGTGTGGACACTTCTTATTTGTTGTTGCATGTAGATGTCTTGAGTATGGGGGATGAAAATCAGCGGTAGGACACGTCTTTAATTAGTAAGAATAAGTGAGTGGTGGTTTGGATGCTGCTTATTTGGGCAGGGTGAGTGGGGATACACTGCCCTGTGATGTGGTTATGTTGTGGTTACAAGGATGTTCATGTTGTGATTAACATTTTGAAATGATGCAATAAGGCTATCTTGTTGGAAGTTAATAAAGGTCATCAAAAGCCATTTTGGTGTACCTGTTTTATTGAAAACACTGAGGCTGTTCTTAAATCTGATTTGTGCATGCATGTGTGTGTGTGTGTGTGTGTGTGTGTGTGTGTGTGTGTGTGCGCGTGTGCGTGCGTGTGTGTGTGTGTGTGTGTGTGTGTGTGTGTGTGTGTGTGTGTGTGTGTGTGTGTGTGTGTGTGTGTGTGTGTGTGCATGTGTGGTGTGTGTGTGTGTGTGTGTGTGTGTGTGTGTGTGTGTGTGTGTGTGTGTGTGTGTGTGTGTGTGTGTGTGTGTGTGTGATATGTGAAATGTTTTCTATAGTATTTTTTATAGCCATATTTATTCTAACTTTGAAAAGTCCTGTTATTAACTCGTTTTTTTTTAATTCTAAAGTATATTTCATGTATTACACAAAACAAAAGGAAGATTCATTTTTATTTTACAAAATCTCTGTTAGCATTTTAATTTTTATTTAATCTTAACTGGATTAAGTTTGCAAGTATTGTCAGAAAGAAGATTCCTTCATACAGCTTCTGAATGGTCACTTAGGACACTGTACATAAATATGATAGATGTATTTAAGAATAGGGGAATGGGGAGTATTGCTATGTGCATGCACGTCTGTGTCCGAGCGGTTGTGTGTAAGTGTGTGTGTGTGTGTGTGTGTGTGTGTGTGTATGTGTGTGTGTAAGCGCACTCACGCATGTGTGTGCATGCACCACGATACATTGAATTTTTTTCTACTCTTCTTACTAGATGACTTTCTTTATGAAAGTCAAACCCCAGGATTCAATAATCCGTTTTTTCCAGGCAGAAATAGTGCAGCAGCTCCTGCATGGAATATGGCTGCCAAGCGATCCAGTAAAAAAGGGCTTGGGGCGTGCATGAGCCTGCTAGCATTATTCTTGCATGAACACCACTGAATTATGCTAATTACCTCATTTGCTGGTGAATTAGTGATTCAGTATGCAGGCAGGCATCCGTGCAAGAACAGTGCGAGATTCAAAACTATATCCAGTTACTAACCAAGTACATATCTGCAAAAATCAAAATGGAGGCATGACAGCTCAAAGTAAACCATGTATTATAAACATTAGGCATGCCAATGGCCAAAAATATGGCCATTGGCTTGGAAAAGAGTTGCACAATTATAAAAATCAAAGGTTTTTTTTGACCAATTTTGGATGTTTAAGCATAGCACAGTAGCACGCAAACGGGATTGTGCCAGAAATAAAGAAAAATATGTGAAAAGACAATTTTAAGTGAAATCTGAATTTTGCTATTACAGTGTATGGCATGCAAAATCAAAACAATAACAGGTAACGCTGGTTGCTAAGGAAGAAGGCTCTGGTGTGGTGGTGTAACCAGGGACTAAGGCAGTGGGGTATGCAAATGAGCATATTTTACTGAATAAAAATCCAAATAGCAAAGGTATGGCTCCAGAGTAAACAGTCATTAATTCCAAGAGATATATAATTCCCAAAAACTGAAGGCAGAGAAGATAGTCTTTGAGCTCAGCTTTAATAACACTAGCGCTTTCACATACAGCTTCATCAGGTGTTTAAAATTAGCTGATGTAAACCACCTATATATACACATTTAAAACATCATGTGATCAAATAGCATTACATATTTAAAAAGACATCACATTTAAGACATGTCAACAATACAATGATGTTAAATTAATAATATATAAATAATAACAGTTGAAAAAAAAATATATAAAGACATATAAACATATATTACCTATGTAAAGGTCTCTTGCGTAATATAGCTCTTATAAGGACATGGTCATTAAGACCATGACCATGATTTGCCCTGAGTCTAACTATCTAAATGGCTTCTAACTCTTCCGTTCTATTGCACCTTTATTTCTACAAATACAGTTTTTAAACATCCAGATACAGGTAAATGTTTTTATATTAATACCAATAAAACCATAAAAAAGAAAAGAAACGAAGCAGGGTCTCAGTATAAATCCACACAAACTTTTATTCACAATATTGTACTGGTCAGATAAGCGCTTTCACTCGTTAGAGCTTCATCAGGTCTACGTTAGTCAGACCAATTAACCATCTTAAATACAAATTCAAAAAATCACATCCTATCACAAACTTCAATTGATTCAAAAATCGAATTAATATAACTGAATGATAAATTAATTAAATAATAAAAACAGTATTTCAGAAGCGTTAAAGTGATATATCAAAAAAGCAAGTGTATTCATAAATAAATGGCTCACAAAGCTCAGAATGGAGCAGTTTGAATAAAAATACATGAGAGATATATATACCTAAAAATTCTATAATAAAGTTTTCTTTATACTTGTCCTTTATATTTATCCTGTATTCGTGTTTTTAGCTCTCACATTCTGCATCAATTATGTATGTTCATTTTATGTTTATATTTATATTTATATTCATGCCTATTTATATCTTTTTTATACACATACCATTAACTTTGTGTTTATAAAAGTAGTTTTTAATGGATATACATGCATTTATTTGTACATTTTTAATATAATATATTATAGAATTTTTAGGTATATATATCTCTCATGTATTTTTATTCAAGCTGCTCCATTCTGAGCTTTGTGAGCCATTTATTTATGAATGCACTTGCTTTTTTGATATATCACTTTAACGCTTCTGAAATACTGTTTTTATTATTTAATTAATTTATCATTCAGTTATATTAATTAGATTTTTGAATTAATTGAAGTTTGTGATAGGATGTGATTTTTTTAATTTGTATTTAAGATGGTTAATTGGTCTGACTAACGTAGATCTGATGAAGCTCTAACGAGTGAAAGCGCTTATCTGACCAGTACAATATTGTGAATAAAAGTTCGTGTGGATTTATACTAAGAGACCCTGCTTTGTTCCTTTTCTTTTTTATGGTTTTATTGGTGTTTCTCTGCGAACAGGAACGTTTATCTGGTGTTTTGGTGGGTCTTTTTATCTTGGTTTTTATATTAATGTTAGTGCAACATACAATACTATGCATGTGGTATATCTTGCTGTATGCACTTTATGTAATAAATATTATGTAGGTAAAACTGACCACTCATTAAAGGAAAGAATTAGAGAACACTTATATAATATTAAGAAGAAGAGCTTTATTAATGCACTAGCGAAACATGTAGTGAGTACAAATTAATCACATATTTTTAAATTTTTAGTTTTAGGTAGGACTTATGACAATGTGAGGTGTGGGGATATTAGGTCTACAACGGAAGAGTAATAATATTCTAGACTAGAACTCTAGTGTTATTAAAGCTGAGCTCAAAGACTATCTTCTTTGCCTTCAGTTTTTGGGAATTATATATTTCTTGGAATTAATGACTGTTTATTCTGGAGCCATACCTTTGCTATTTGGATTTTTACTTGGACTATATTTTCTCAGCAGAGGTAATAGTTGTTTGTTTGGTGATCTTGTTGTTTTTATATTTTATTGAATCACTAAATGGGAGCTATTCTCTGGCTGCACCTAACTGTGTAGGAGCAATAAGGCAGTGGTGTAAGCAGGAGAAGCAGCTGACATGAAAAAGGGTTGTGTCATGTTTGGTGCAAGCAGAGCTAAGCAAGGGGTGTGTCTGAAGCTGTATTGACTTATTCCATAAAATAAAGAGCGTGTTCGCATCCTGAGAGGGCCATTTCTGCTTCAAAGTGTTCACTTTAGCTAAACAGGTTTGCATGGCATGCACTGGGTCTAATACAAAAAAACCCCCCTGAAATAACAGAACTGTTTACATTTGGGTGGAGGGTTTACGTAGAGCACCTCGGAGCTTAAAAGGGGCAGAAATGGGAAAGAAAAAATGTTAAAAAAGGGAAATAAGCAGAATTAAAGCAATCACATGCAAACAATATAGCAGACAGGTGGAATGCATCATAGTCATCCAATCATACAGGCAGCCTCTGCAGCACAATGGTATAAACTATGCAAACACCTTTCAGTCTTTTTTTCCCGCAAACTCTGCACCATTGGTGTACACATGCAGGGAAATTTTAACCAACAAAATGTTAGGGGCTGCTTTTGCTTTGATACATCAGTATGAGCTAGAGGCTGAGCAAGGTGAGGAGGATAATACTGACAATTGCCCCGGACTGAGGAGGAGAAGATTGTTCAGACCCAGGGTAACCTACCAGGGGCTACATGATCTGGAGATAGTAGAGTGCTACATGGTGGACAGAGACATAATTCCGCAACTTATTGATTTCTGCCAGCCTCACCTCAGACCCAGAGCCAAAAGAGGGGAACCCATCCCAGTGGATACCAAGGTATGTGCAACCTTAAGAATACTAGCTACAGGTATTTTCCAAAGACCTACTGGGGACATGATGGGGGTCTCAGGCATGTGCATCCAGGGTACTCCACCAGTTCCTGGATGCCATGCTTCCACATGCTGGTGAGCACATTTACTTCCCCAACACCCGTGAGGAGAGGACCAGCAATATGTGTCTCTTCCACCATGTAGCAGACTACCCAGAGGTACTGGGTGCGATAGACTGCATGCACATCCACATCAAAGCAGCACCCAGTGAACAGGGTATGGTCTACGTAACCCATGATGCCCAGGGCATTATCATGAATGTATGTACTGGAAGCCCTGGAAACTATCATGACTCCCATATCTGGCATTCATCATAGCTGTACCAGGCATTTGCCAGTGGGGACATCCTGTATGGCCATCTGGTGAGGTATGCTAGCTATGCACTGGCACTGTGAATGATGGCACCCATCAGAAATGCACACACACTCTCTCATGAATGCCATAATGAGGCACGTGCACAAACCAGGATCATTCTAGACCATGTGCTTGGGATGCTCAAGTCATGGTTCCACTGCCTTGACATATCTGCTGGAGCTTTGCAGTACTCTCCAACCACATGTGCACACATGTTCATAGTATGTGCCATGCTACACAATATGGTCCATGCAGAAACAGCTGCAGAAGGAACAGCAGCGGGGAAGGGCCACACAGCTCCCCCATCATTGCCAAGGTCCCCACAGGCACAGAGGGACTTGGAGGAGAAACCCGCTGAATAAGCTCTTGCAGGCAGATGGAGGCATGCCCAGTATGCCCTGGCATTGGCAAAGTGGCATGCATAGCACACACACTGACACTGTAGACACCCAGGGACTGACACCTTTCTCTGACTTGCACACCCAGTAAAATGGATGACACACATCACACTACCTGTAACTTACCATGTATAGGCAATGTACTGAAAGCATCTGACATAGACAGCCCTCAAGCACCATCCTCCCAACTGCCACAGGCACAAGGTAAGTCAGTCTTCTTAACAATAAATGAATGGATTAGTATATTCTGGTAGCATATCTATGGTATTGCTGCCTGCATGCAAGGGAATGGGGTGGCCTACTGGAATAGCAGCAGACAACTGACAGCTATGTGGGACACCGGGAAATGTTTGCCCAATACTGGCCTTCCCACAGTATGCAGTAGTACCCAAGGTGACAAATCCCATTGCAGTATATGTGGGGGGCCAACTAACTGAGGGGTCATAGGTCACAGGCATAGATGTCAGTGTGGGAGTCCCATACTCACCCCTCCGCCTTGCCCAGCAAGTTAGCTGTAGAAAACCATTAAGAAATGTCTGACAAAGGCCCACAAATGGCAATAATGATGAAATACCCCCTACAGACTTACACAGTGATAGCACAGCAGGTTTTGCAGTTGCAGTAAGGCTGTGAAGGGAAAGAAGTCAGAAACTAAAATGTTATGCCTTTACAATCTGATCTGTGGTTTGTAGTGTTATGTCTCTAGTGTCCAGGACAAGGCACAAGCACACTCTTTGAAAAGTGAACAGTTGACAGGTGTGCCCCTCCACACCCATATTCTCATAGAAATGCAGTAGTAACATGCATGTTTTCAGGGAAATAGCAGCAGACAACACATTGCCAAGGCTGCCCAATCAACATAATAATTTGTTGCATGTTCACAATATGCAGGGGTCAATGAGCTTTGTATATTTGTGGTTAATACTGTCAGGATGTGGCCAGCACTTACTCCTGGCTGTTGTGTTGTAGTGGCATAGGTACAGTGCTGTCTTTGACAGTGCCATGTTCCAAGAACTGCAGTGCCAACTATTCTGCATGTAAGCTACACCTACAGTAGGAGATGAACACACTGTCCAGATGTCAATATCTGTTAATGCAGGAAAGCTGTACAGGTCATGGACAGGGGGCACACATATGGACAGTATGCAGCTTGGAGAAACCTACACAGTGCCTAACATACCTCTCAGCTGTAAAGACCTATTACAGAATGTCCAGAGGTTTGCATCATAATAGTGGTCTGTATAACATAAAATAGCAGTTGTCTGGAAATTCACTGGCAAATTACGCAAGTCTAAGGTCAGAAAATAATGACAGATTGTAGTGTCAGACTGCATATCCTACAGAAATATGCATGCAAGTGCAAAACCTGTTATTGAATCACCTTTCTAGGTTTGTAAGGACAGTACTTAAAAATGGTCCCTATATTTAGGCCTCTGTTCCCAATCACTTATGGCTTTGTCCAGATGTCTGGCTCTCAGAAGTTGTGAGGTATGGTGCCTAGTAGGACAGCAGGCATCTGAAGGTCATTGTACTGCCAGTAGATAAAAGGCTGCCACCTTTCTGTGTCAGCACTGACATATCACTGGCCAACAGCCATAACCCTAGAATGACACAGGTTGTCACAGAAGGAGCACAAGTATGCCTTGTATATTTGTTCTGTTTGTCCTAACATTGCATTTGCCTGCCAACTATTTGCAAAACAAGAAAGGATCATATCAAAACAGCAATGGCAGACAGTGGGGAAACAGATGTCAAACCCATAAGAGCAAACCGGTCTCCCTACTGTCTATGTTTGGCAGAACATTATTAACACCCTGTCCCCATGTGTGGGCCTTTGTCTGACTGTCATATTTCAGCCTCTGTGATGGCATGACAGCTAGGCCCAACTGTAGCCTCATGATAACATATAGCAACACAAACCGTCTAAGGACAGCAAATGGAGTGGTGCAATGATGGACAACGTGTTAAATAGGTATACTCAATGATGTGAAGTCCACACTCTTTTGTCTGATGCAACAGCATGTACCCTGACCACATCAGAATTACAAATACATAACAGCAGCCACTGGGGCCAAAGCCTGTGACTAACTACAGAAGGACAAAGAGACACATATAAGGGGAAGGGGAACCACTGACCAGACAAACGGAGAATGTGCACACCAGAACAGATTGTTGTAACATACATGCCATGCAGTGTAATGAGTTAGTAAACATCACCTGCAAATACACAACACACACCCATGTAAGTGGAGGTCTGCAACAAAACAAAACCCAAACAATGGACACCTCAGAGGCAAAACATATGAGAATTCCACAAACTTGCACACCACAGACCATGTAGACCCCACACACCAGGGTCTTGCAAACACTAAGGCCTTACCCCAAACCCCAAACACCTACCCTACACAGATAGGCTAACAGCACTGTCCCTCAACCCCATTCCATACAGACTCTGCTGAGGTTACCCCTGTCTGGCATACAAAGCAATCCAGACCCTGCCTTGATGGGACTGTTGCACATCTGCAACTCAAGGCACACTCCATCAACCTGTAGATGCAGCATCAACCTGGGATGTGATATCAGTATGGCTTGTTGGTGTGACAGATATGTGTACCACACACTCCCCCATCTGTTGAATACACTCCCTGTCAACAGTGAGCAAAGTGCCTCAAAACCCATCATGAAGTGCTCCCTGTATAAGTGCACGGGAAACACAAAATTCAGTCCTGTGATCCCACCTGTGTCCCTGCTGGACAGGAGCTCTGTGTACCGACATATCTTAACATGGGCAACACTCTCTTCTGCATGGATTATAAGGTCTTCAGGGATAGTACCCTGCTAATGACATAGCAAACTAGCAACCTATAGACAACTATCTGTCAGTGGTTCACCACATTACTCTGTACTGCTTTGCCACTGACATACCTGGAAGTCAGAGTGCTATGTAGAATATACTACACATGCAATGGACATTTCTGCAGAGTAAAATGCACTCTGTACCCACACCCATACCTCCCAAACTCTGAAAGCAAGACATCTGGATAAGGTCATAAATAAAAGTGGGACAAAGGCACAGTGATAGACGTGTTGTAAATATTGCCCTTAGATACTGAGAAACTTGATAGGATAAGGGGTTTTGCATTAGCAGGAATTATCTAAGGTTATGAAGTCTGACACACTAATGTCTGTCATTATTTTGTAACATCAGTCTTCAATTATATGCAACTAACTTGCCATAAAAACACAAGTTTATGTATACTGGATTAAACTTCTAGGCAAACGCCTGGACAATCTGCCAAAAACTGTACAGTTGAGATGTATGGCCACACCAGGATAAGACTTTTTAGGTAAGAAGGTTACCACACAAGCAGGAGATCCTCAGCCAGTATATCACCAAGTTGCTGGACTGTTTACAAAGCTTAATCAGTCAACCGGCTATAGCCACACCTCTCAACTGGCCTTTTTGGGCAAGAATGTATATAGTCAGGCTCATTATATTGATCTGTGCATCACACATGTTGTAGTCCTCTGGTAAAGCACTGTGATGATCTGAGGATGTCTGTCACTAGGTAATGACACAATACATTGCAGTGTCAGACTTCAGATATGTCAGAAAATGTCTGCTAAAACAAACCCCTGTACCCCTAGGAAAGTCATGTTTACTTCTGAGAGGTATGGCTGTAGCACACAAAACCCTGGACTGGAGTACACTTATCTCTGGAATGGAGTCCCACTCTCACTAGAAAAAGTCACACTGGGCATGGTCCTACACTTAGAGAATCACAGGCCATGCTGGAACCCACATCAGACTATATGACTGTATTGTGTATATATGTCTTTGCATACAGACAGCTATGTACACCTTAACTGTCCCTACATGCACTCATCAGACAAGATTACCCTCAGCTAACTGTAGGTGGCCCATATGTGATATATCTGCATCTGTTGCATGAGATACACAGACAAATATATGGGAAGAGATAACAATATGTCAAGCATACACACACATAGATGTTGGGAAGAGAGAGACAGACAGTGATAGAAAATAGAGACACAGGGACACACACACAGAGTGAGTCACACACATGGATACCCTGAATGGCATAGAGTGATGCCCTGCTGCGGATAGTGACATACCGGTCATAACCATTCACATGTGCCAGCATGAAGGTGAGTTCCATTGTGTAATAGTACTCAGGTAGGGGTTATAATATCACATCACCTGCCTGTGTGTGTGTGTGTGTGTGTGTGTGTGTGTGTGTGTGTGTGTGTGTGTGTGTGTGTGTGTGTGTGCATGTGTGTGTGTGTGTGTGTGTGTGTGTGTGTGTGTGTGTGTGTGTGTGTGTGTGTGTGTGTGTGTGTGTCTCTGTAGGTCTAAGTATTAGGAGGCTGTTCCCAATCAGTACACTTCCCATTGTCCTACTTCACAATATCTGCTGCTGTCATTCACTTTACAACTACCATTAGACACCTATCAGCCCTATAAGCTCTATAGTGCATGTGATAACTGCGTAACCCTGTAATACAAATAACTAGATAGGTAGGGGTTCTAATCTCAGTCCTTACAAATGTAAGTGAGAGTGTGTGTTTGTTTGTTTGTTGGTGAAGCAGTTTTAGGCCATTCCCACACAGTAAACTTCCCAGTGCCCCACTTTAGCAGTACTGCTGATGTCATTCCCTTAGAAGTACCTTGTCACAGCCCCAGCCTTATAAGCTCCATGGCGCATGCAATAACTATGTAACAGCATAGTACACATAACTAGATAGGCAGGGGTTCCATTCCTTGTTCTGGCAAATGTGTGTGTATAAGTGTGTGCAAGTGTGGATGTTTATAGGATGATGTACCGCATCAGCCCTACTATCCTTTTCTAATACCATCAATAACTTCAGAAACAATAATAAATTGTCATCTGCTCTTTTCTTAGACCTCTCCAAGGCCTTTGATATGGTGAACCACATTCAACTCCTCCATACATTAAAAAAACTATCACTCAGCAATTCCACGCTGAAATGGTTCCAATCCTACCTGTCCAATAGGCAACAGGCTGTTCTATGGCAGGACAAATTATCCACATGCCTACCTGTCACACTTGGAGTTCCCCAAGGATCTATTCTTGGCCCTCTTCTCTTCACCATCTTTGTTAATGACCTGCCCACAATCACCCCCCATGCCACATGCATTCAATATGCAGATGATTCGACTATCATCAGCACTGCCTCCAACCTGGCAGACCTCACTGCTTCAACCCAAGACACCTTCAACCTAATAGAAAAATGGTTCTCAAGTCGTCAACTAGTTCTTAACCCCAACAAAACAAAACTACTTACTTTCTCACCCACTAACAAGACTCTTTCCCCCACCTTCTGTATTACATCCTCCAATGGAATCACTATATCACCAGAAGCTCACACAAAGCTATTAGGTGTTACCATTGATAACTCCCTTAAATTTGACACCCATTTCAATCTAACCATCAAAACCGTCAATAAAAAGCTTGGCTCTCTCTATAAAGTAAAACACTTTCTCACTCCTCACGCTAAAATTACAATTGCCAGCACACACCTACTATCAACTCTTTTCTATGCCTCCCCCCTTTTTACAAACCTAAACAAGACAACCCTTAACAAACTTGCTTCTTGTTACAATCACATAGCTAGATTTGCCACAAATTCCACCTTTAGAATGCACCACTGCACTAACTTGAAGCAACTAGGGTGGTTAGAGTTTTCCGGCCAACTCCATTTCAACCAACTCAAAACGGCTCACCAGATACTGTATCACCCAGAGAAAACACCAGCTCTGAAAAACATCATTCACCCCTATATTAACCTGCAATCTTTATGCTCCTCCAATAAGATCTTAGCTCAAACTACCAAAGCCAATAATTCTGCTGGGGATTCTCTATTCTCAAACTTTGTAGGTAAAATGTGGAACTCCTTACCGACCATGCTCACCTCAGAACCTTCACTCCTACAATTCAAAAAAAAAGCTTAAACCCCATCTCAATACTCTCTGGCAATGTCCCTGTTCCAAACCTGATTAACCACTATCATTTACTCTTCTCTTACCTCACTATCCTTAACCGCTTTTTAACAAGGCACCTCGCCTTTGTAACTGACCTATGTTTTTTTTATATGCTGCTGTTATTTTTTTCCCAAGATGTGATGTATCTTTATATTGTATTTAGAACTCAACTATCTTCCTTTTTTGCATTAACAATGTTCATATGTCTGTTATGTACCTGGAGCTTTTCTCCCTGGGCCTCCACTGAAAATGGACATGTATCCAGTCGGACTCTCCCGGTTAACAAATGTAAAATAAAAATAAAAATAAAATAAATAAATAAATGTATTTTCAGGACTTTCCCACCCACAACACTTCTCAGTGCCTTACTTTATCAGTCCTGCTGATGTAATTCCCCTTAGAAGTACCTTGGCACAGCCACATCCCTATAAGCTCTGTGGCATGTGCAATGATTATGTAACAGCATAGTACAAATAACTTGATGGGCAGGGGTTTTATTCCCAGTTCCAGAAAATGTGTGTAAGTGCGTATGGTTGTATGCTGAAGTATTTTGAGGACTTTTCCACCCAGTACATATCCCATTGCCCTACTTTGACAGTCCTACTGATGTCATTTACCTTAGAAGCACCTTTGGGCCCTTGTCAGTCCTATAAGCTCTGTACCGCATGTGATAACTGCATACCACTATAGTACAAATACCTAGATAGGCAGAGGTTCTATTTTCTGGTCTGGCTAATGTGTGTGTGTGTGTGTGTGTGTGTGTGTGTGTGTGTGTGTGTGTGTGTGTGTGTGTGTGTGTGTAAATATATGTACAAGAGTTTG
Source organism: Protopterus annectens (assembly GCF_019279795.1). NCBI lineage: Eukaryota > Metazoa > Chordata > Ceratodontiformes > Protopteridae > Protopterus > Protopterus annectens. Next base: position 900,846,475 of record NC_056728.1, read on the forward strand.
TACATGTGCATTTTTGTAGGATGAAGTATATTGAAGACTTTCCCACCTGCAACACTTCCCAGTGTCCTGGCTTAGCAGTCCTGTTGATTTCATTGCCCTGAGAAGTACCTTTGGACAGCACTCACCCTAGAAGCTCCATGGCCCCTGTAATAACTAAGTAACAATGTAGTACAGATACCTAGATAGGCAGGAGTTCTACACTCAGTTGTGGCAAGTGTGTATGTGTGTGTGTGTGTGTGTGTGTGTGTGTGTGTGTGTGTGTGTGTGTGTGTGTGTGGAGGGTAATGCATTTTCATGCCCTTCCCATCAAGTACATTTCCCATTGCCATTCTTTACAAGGGCTCTTGATGTATTCACCTTAGACATACCTTGCAACACTGTTAAAACCTGTAAGTGCCATGGCATGTGTGCTGCATAACACTGTAGTATATACAGCCAGATACGTAGGGATTTTAAACCCAATATTGGCAAGTGTGTGTGTGTGTGTGTGTGTGTGTGTGTGTGTGTGTGTGTGTGTGTGTGTGTGTGTGTGTGTGTGTGTGTGTGTGACTCACATCATCCCTGTGTTTGGGTGAGACTCATATCCTCTGGGGGTGCTGGTTATACCATTTAGAGGCATGTACCACCCAATACACATCCCATTGTCCTACTTTACAAGGCCTGCTGATGTCATTCTCCTTATATGTACCTGTATACACTTTTTAGCCCTCTAAATTATGTGGTGTGTGCAATAACTGCATAATACTATAGTGGAAATACTTAGATAAGCAGGGGTTCTAATCTCAATACTGATGACTATAGTAGTGCGTGTGACGCATATCTCCTGTGGCTGTTGTGTGTGCAGGTTTTATCATTTTAAGGCCTGTTGATCCCCTACCCCTGACATTAGTTTAAAGAGCCTGTTAATGGCATCTGCCTCACATGCACCATGTAACACTATACAGCCCATACCAGTCCTCTGTACAGATGTACATGGGATATCCACATGTTTGCAACCTATATGTGGTCTGTGTCCCCTGACAATGAGCATTCCTGTGATATCATTTTCAAATATGACACAGTTACTGTACTGACACACATGCCAGCATCAGACATCATACCTGACTGACACTTCATGCTGACACAAACTCTGTCACACTATCACTTGTGCAGGTATGTAGGAGCAGTAGATGAGACCAATCTCTATGTCTGGTGGGTTATCCCACCATCCATAAAGGCATTCTCAAGATTACCTGCTGTAAGAGGTTATGTATGTCCCAGGCATAGAATGTATATGGAGCATGTCATTTATACGCAGCACTATAGTACATAAGAGTGGATACGTAGGGTTACTAATATATCCATTGGAAACTGTGTATTTGTTTCTGCACGTACAGACCCTGTAGCTGTCTTCAGTGTAGTTATGTGATAGCTATACCATTTCGTATGCCTCTTCTACCCTGTGAACTCCCCCATTGCCAACCTAGTGTCGGCCCATACAGATGTCATCCACTGTACAAGCACAGTTATACAGTTTCTAACACCAAGCCACTGTAGTGCAATGGTCATATCACTGTGTATTGTACATTAATAGATGGGTAGGTCATCTACTCTGATAAGTGTCACCTCTATGTGCATGTGTGTCTCAATGCATGTCCCCATGCAGCAGTGTGCATGTGCATTGTGTATGTGTGAGATAGTGCTAACATGTTAAGGGCCTCTGAACCCACCATTGGCAATCCTAACAGCCCCTGCAATTGACACCCACTTCAGTAGTAGTGGCAAACACTACCACACTACAGTACCACTGTGCTATCTTTGTTATGTATCTAGCACTATTGTTCATAAATCTATGCAGGTAGGGGCTATGCTCAGCCCTTCATCATCTGCCCCATGTACAGGACTATGACTCTGTGTTCACTACCAGCACGAGAGGCCAGATATGCATTTGAGATAGCAGACACACATGCTGGTAAATGCCAGGTTAGACTAACACAGGCTGACCTGTATCAGGAATACATACCCAAACCTGTCATACACAGTACCAGGCAAACCCTCATAAACTGCATGACAGTTGAGGGGATGTGACAGAAATGGCAGGGGCAAAAGGTGCTGCTAGCTGAATCTGTTGCAGTGAAAGTAATGGCTAACCTTGTGAGGGACCTAGTGTCAGTGCTCAAGTGACTTCCTCTGTATGTGTGAGCCTGCAGTCCTACAGAACACCCAGGTTACATGTATGAAGGGTAGGTGGCTGTGTCAAGGGTATGTATGCAAGGTCACACTGCCACAATTGCCCCTCAGACACTGTTGCATGTAAACACACCTAGTAAACATGTACATATACTGCTGTACCCTGGCTATGAAAAGGTCACTGTGTTTCCATTCCACCTTACTCATCATTGCTACTGTAAGTAGGCCCACAGTCTGCAGACACACAGACACCTGGAACACAACCAGAGTACACAACAGGACACTAAGGTCAGTCAGTAGTACTAACAGCAATAGTGCATCATGGCTAACAAGGTGCATACACCTCGATGTGTACCCATAACTCCTGCGAGCAGACAGCACCTTACACAACATGACAATGCTGCACTGTACTATAGTCACCCTGTGCATCAGACCTATGTGAGCATGTCTGTGCAATGCACAGAGTGTGGTGTTAGATTGCCAGAGGCCTAAGCTGGGCCATATGGTTTATATCATGTGTGTGTGTGTGTGTGTGTGTGTGTGTGTGTGTGTCTGGAGGGGTGATGTTCAACTGGGCCCTGCAGAGGAGCTGTGTGTGTCTGGTGGTGAGTGGCCTGTGATAGGGATGTGTGAGTGTTTGTCTGCACACCATCAAGTGATATGGATGCCCGACACAGGGCTATGTTGGACAGCCATAGACCATACATGGCAGGATGTATGGTTCATTGTCTCCTGGCAGGGACCCGGTAACTGGTTCTGCCAGGAGTATCACTGGCACCACCAGGCCCAAGGACAGATGCAGTACTACTTCCTGATGGTGACTGCTGTCTGCTGGAACACGTCCCTGATGGGACTGGCCAAGACAACATGCCTATGGCCTACTCTGGTGTGGTGTGGGCAACACCCTCCCTTTGGTAGTGCTGTTGTTACTGCCAGTATGGGACTGTGAATATGCACAGCCACATGGGCTCACAGCTGATCAAGTTGCTGACCTCCGTCCACCTGACTGATGCCCTACTCCCACCACATGCTCAAGCACAGACATTGCACGGTCAAGCAGTGAGAATGTCTCACCCCACTGTCTATCAATGACAAATGCCATGGAGGTTGTCACGCATGGCAGGGAGCGCTGCATTCATGACCCAGATCATATGTCTGCCATTGCAGTCAGTACACACCTGTGCCTCCATGACGGACCGTGACATGCATCTGGTGACACCTGCTGTGGCACTTGTGACAGGGGCTAGATGGGCAGTAATCTTCTGTTGAGCACCCCTGTCCATCTGCCTGTGTGTAACCTCGCCTGCTGTCTGCCTATGGCTGGTGTCTACACTCACACTCACCATACTCAGCACAATAACCTGTTCCATGCCACCACCCTTAACCTGTCCATTATCCATGGCTGCTGGAGACTGGGCATGTGTGGGCATACTGACTGTGTGCAGGGACATATTGGGTGAAAGTGGGATACCAAACAACAGCATGGATTCAGGCACCAACAACCCTACCTGTGCCTCACTATGACCATCATCATCATGGGAGTCTGCTAAGACACTGACATCAGGTTTTGAGGGGGGGGTCACCAACCCCTGTGTTCACCTGTGAGGGGAAGACAACATATGTAAATTAATACCCTGCAGTATTATGTTTGTTGATACAAACACACACACACACACACACACACACACACACACACACACACACACACACACACACATACACACACACATACACAAACACACACACACACACACACACACACACACACACGCACACACGCACACACACACACACACACACACACACACACACACACACACTCCTGGTACAGTCTGGCACAGCTGTGACACCTATGGGCCCTTCAGGGCAGACTTTACAGTAGTTCTGCCTGCTGCAATCCATCTATTTAACTGCTACTGTCAGGCCCACAACCTAGGGTGACAAATCCTACTGTGTGATGAGCCTAATAGCAGAATGGTAATTGTGACCAAGACCAAGGCTATTGGAGTGAGCTATACAGTGTCATCAAGTGCATATCGCATAAGTGCAAATCCCTTTTTACTACTACATATTATATACCTGGTTTCTTAATAAACAGTGTTAAACATGCCCTCTCAGACACACTCCTAAAGCTGTTTAACTTAAGTTTAGCTGCTGGGTTTGTCCATCATGAGTGGTGCACAGCATTAGTGATGCACTCAGAAAGGTTGGCCTTGCAACTGATCTGGGTAATTACAGTCCTAACAGCCTTACAAGCCTCACTGACAAAACTATGGTTTTCATTATAACTAACTTCATAAACTGTGATTTCAAGACTCTTGTTAGGCTTGGAAATCAACAGTTTGGTTTTGTGAAGGTTAGATTATGTCCATTTAACACAGAAAACTTCCTGAAAAGGGTTACAGGTGTAGTAGATGGTGGCCATGGAGTGCGTGCAGTGCATCTTGACCTGGTGAAGGCCTTCAACACCATTCCCCATGCTAGCATCATATAAAAGCCAACTCCTTTTTAAAATCAACCCATTTGTGTTATCATGGATAGCAAACTCCCTGAAAGAGAGAGCTGACACAGTGTGAGATGCAGATTCCTCATCATTAAGTATGAAAGTCACCAGTGGTGTCCCTCATGGCTCAGTGCCAAGACATCTCCTTTTTGGTATTTACTTTTCAGATCTGAAAGTGGAAAAACAAGACCTCTAGCTAGCAAAGTTTGCAAATAGCTGCAAACTGGAGGTTGTTGTTAAATCATCCTATGACACCCAAACTCTCCTGAATTAACTCTCACTAGTAAACCACTGGTGTATTTAAAATCATCTCATACTAAATGCTAAAACATTAAGTACCATTATTGTTGGACAATCCTTCCCCTCATCATATGGTGCTGACAACACAGCAGTACAAAAAGAAAATGTTGCCAAGGACTTAGTACTTGGGCTGATAGCTCCATCTCTTTTGACCATCATTTGACAAAAGTGGTCAGGAAGTCCTTTTATTTAACCCATCTAATGGACAATGGAGTATCATCATGGTGTAAAGAGGTAATCACTCCCTTATACTCAGCATTAATCAAGACAGTTATCAAGTATAATGCCCCCTCTGGAGTATATCTCATTAATGATGTCAGAGGTTCTCAACTAAAAAGATCACAGACGTAAAGTCCCTGAACTACCACAATATGCTGTAAACTCTATCCCTTTATTCAGTGTATTATAGACTTTTGATGGGAGATCTCTGTCTTGTTAACTACACTATTAGAGACTCAGTTGTTCTGGATCTCATTTTTCCCTGCAAGTACATTATCTCCACCCCATACCCACATCAGAAGCCTTAGTCTTCACCAGCAGATAAATACAGCATGGTGGAGAGTCAGGCTTATAAGGCAGCACCTCACAAATCATCTGGAATGATCTTTCCATAGATGTTAAGCAGTACAATTCACTGTCTTGTTTAAACTTAAATTAGATGACTAGATGGGTATACAGAAATTTACTTTGTCACCAAATAAAGAAGAAACGTTGTGCTGAAGTCCCAAGTACTAAAATTAGTATATCCAAAGAACAATAAGTAATAGGACACTGCCAAGATAGATCCAGTATAAACACCATTTATTAGATGTAAGCGCTTTCGGGATAGCCCTTCATCAGACATAATTTCAATGCATTAAAACAGTCTTTATTTAAAATGTTTGTAAGCAAGTGATTGGCTGTTATGTATTTTAAATAAAGACTGTTTTAATGCATTGAAATTATGTCTGATGAAGGGCTATCCCGAAAGCGCTTACATCTAATAAATGGTGTTTATACTGGATCTATCTTGGCAGTGTCCTATTACTTATTGTTCTTTAGAAATTTACTTTGTGTTTGACAAGTATGGCCCTCCTGGAGACAGGAAGTGCTGCCTGAGGGAGGGTACTGGCAAGGTGTGAGTGGTCATAAGACTAGGTGGCCTTGGAATATCCATGAATCTAAACTGTTTTTATAGCTTACTCCCATAGGTGGTCTGGAAATCTCTACCTACCCCATAATGATCCTGGATAGCATAATCTCAATTTAACAGAATAAATGAATACTTAAATATATCAACATGATTACTACCTTTGAAGTCAGTCTGGCTCCAGTTAAATATACCTCTGTGGGAAAACAGGCTATTCAACAGAAGAACTGGAACAAACTGGGAAAAGACACAGACTGCACCTCCATCCTCAAAATGAACCAAATGAGCAGAAGCTGCCAAAATTAAAAAGACACTTGTTTAATAAAACAAATAAAATAACACGTGTCACAAATAAATCACAGGTTACCATTTTCGTTTAAGCAGTGTAAACTTCCTCAGACAATGATTTGACAGAAAAGGTAATCAGAAAAAGGTAAAAAGGGTAGTTTAGTCCCATCATTAATAATGAGATTAGAGTATGTGATTCATTATGTTCCAATGTGAAACAATATATTAACTAATATCCGATTTAGTCATAATGCTCAGGATAGAGCTAGCATTGTATTTACAAGATCATTGACTATTACTTTTAGGCATGATTTTCACAAATTGAGATGGATTTTCAATAAAAACTGGGGCTTTTTGATTGAAGATTTGAACATTAAGGCCCAGTTAGGTGATAAACCTATTATCACATATAGGAAAGGTAAGAACTTGAAAGATTTGTTGAAAAAAAGACAAGGCCCCATTTCTCATGCCCACCATGGTATGTACAAATATGGGGCATGCAATTGGTGCCATAAGATTAAAACAGTAGATAGACCTATGGTAAAAAATTCCAAATTTTGCATCAAGGTGAAATATAATTGCAATTCAAAGGAGTAGCATACCTGACCACTTGTGATTCATGTTCGGTGTTTTATACCGGAAAAAACGAAAGAAAATTCAGCCATAGAATTTATGAACACGAGTATGCCATTAAAAAGAGAAATTTGACTAATGCTTTAGCTAGTCATATTTATGACAATATTGATCACACTTTTAAGTCCATGGCAATAGACTATGTAGAGATTAATAAAAAAACACCATGGGGGGCCTATTTAGAACTTAAGGAACTAAAATGGCAAATATGTTTACAGGCTGATAGGTGGCCAGGCATCAATGAAAGAATAACAATCACTCCAGTATTGCAATTGAAGGCACTTGAAAGAAAGAAGAAAGTAGAAGAGAATTAATATGTTTTATGTATTATTATTTGGATTTTAACTTATACCTTGTTCAGTTTTGAATAGGTATAAACAGTAGTGTTTAACTATATCCTTAGTAACATTTTTGTTTTCTGTTTTTTTGTTTCTTATTATCTAGTATTTTCTATCCATAGTAAAAATGATGTAATTTGATGTAATAATATATTCACTGACTGTTTTATTCATTTACTTAATAATTACCTGTTTGTTTAGGTTGCACATAGTATATATATGAAACATACAAAACATTTTCAGCAATGGCACTCAAGGGGTTTATTTTGTCTTAAGTTTTTATCCACTCAGATGCAGACCATTACTATTTAAATGGGTGATGTGTAAGATCTCATTGTCTTAAGAAGTTTACACTGCTTAAATGAAACTGGTAACCTGTGATTTATTTGTGACATGTTGTATTATTTTATTTGTTTTATTAAACACGTTTTTTTTTTAATTTTGGTGCCTTCTGCTCATTTGGTTTGTTTTGAGGAAGGAGGTACAGTCTGTGTCTTTTCCCAGTTTAGTCAACAGAAGAGACAAATACCATCATAGTACTCAGTGAGTTAAAGGCAATAAAAACACAGGCCTGTGTCATCTCATGGGAATCATATGTAAACTGTACAACTGAGAGGTATGAAGTTTGTTGTACATGAATGACTTGTGTAAATTGTTGTCTTTATTGGTCTTGATACCAGGTTGTGGCTGAAAATTATCAATAGGCCATTCCCCTTACCTGGTAAACCAATTGCAATAAATAAATGAACTGTCCAGAATTTTGCAGAACATCACAGATGTTGCCTTGTGTTTTTGTCCTGTTCCTCGTAAAATGATTTTCTAGTAAAACACTCAGGATCATACCTCTCAATACTCCAAAATTTCACAGAATGTTCAGATTATTCCCATCTATTTTTGGTCCATTCCTCATAAAATTTGGGGTTTTCTGACAAATAATGAGTCATTCAAGTTTGAGAACTTGTACCCTTCAAAAAATACATGCTAATGCAAAATCTATTATTCTAACAGCCTTCTAAGTTTATAAGAGCAATAATTAAAAATTGTCCCTGATTTTGGCCCTTTATCCCGCCATTATTTGTGGCTTTGTCCAGAATTCTTAAGCAAAAGTTGAAAGGTCAGCTGAGAATTACAGTCAATCACTAATGCTAGACATAAAAATGTTATACTTTTGTTGTTCAGAAAACACAAAAATCATCCTTATGTAATTATCACTTATGACACAGGCAATCATACAGTTACATAAATGAAAACAAACCATACTGACATTTTCAGTTGCAAACATTGTACATCACATATAATCTTCTATACAGTAATTGTCAATCAAATATTACTATGATTAAACAATTTAGATTATGTATCACAGCTCAAAAAAAAAATAATTTCCCGAGTTAAACCAAATTGCTCTCCCAGTATTTCTGGCAGAGTAGCCTACAGGGAATTATTAAAATCTGCCAACTTACTACACTCCCAAAACATATGTTCCCAATTATCTATTTCTTCCCCATTACACCGCCAACATTTGCAAAATACCTGAGGGAAAATCCATTGGAGTCTGCTTGGGGTATAAACATACCTATGCAAACACTTCCAAGTAATATTCTAAATTTTCTATGTTTTGTTGCATGTTTGGGAGCCATACGTATATTCTGCTATTCTTTCTTTGTGAATTGCTTATCCAGTCTCTCTTCTCCATCCTTTCTAATGTCTGCTAATTGATTCCTTTATTTATCATGCAATATTTTACTTTCCCCACTAATTATTCCTTATTTATCAGCAGACCCTGTTCTAGATTCTACTGAATAAATCTACCAGTGCTCGTCTTTCACTTAGGATCCCCCTATTCTTTTTTCCTTGCCTATACTCTGACATCAATTCTTGATTGTGAAGGCAGTCTCTAGCCTGCAGTGCAAACGTCTTCTTGTCCTCTTCCCATTACTTTACCTTTCCCTCTATAATTATTTGCTTCCAGTACCTTTGATCCTTGGTCAGTTTTCTCCAGTAATTTACAGCCTCCTCTTACATATTCCCTGTATACCTAATTGCAGTCATACCTACCAGCAGAATGTCTGTCTTAGTTCTTAGAATAGTTTCTGTTACTTTATGAATATAATATTCTGTATGGTTACTGTTCTCCTTAAGGATCTGCATCAAAAATCCCAGTCTCTCCTTATTTCCTGAGCTTTCCCCTGTTTCATCATCATCCCTTTCCTCTTTGAATATAGTTTTCTGCTTGTGCTATATATAAGAACATTAACTGTAGCTCTGAAATACCCCTTCAAATCAAGTAATCCCAAACCACCTTGTTCTATTGGAAGGATCAGCTTATCCCATTTCTCTCCCAGATAAAATCATCCAGCTCTTTATTAATTGCAAAACCTGTTCTATTTCATTTTTAAATTCATTTGTGAGGTTCAAAAAATGTTCTCTGGTTTTAACATTTCATTCCCATTATGGTTGGCTTTTTCCAAAATTCTCAAGGAAAGAAGTTGATTGGTATGTCTCTGAAACACTTACAGAGGCCTTCCCATGGTAGCTGTAAGCTTAGACAGCTGAAAAATATGAATTATTACTCAGATTACCTTTTCCAGCTGCCTGAACTTGTGGTCATTTCATAAATGACAACAACTATTTTGGTTTAATAACTATTCTGTGAGCACTTTCAGGGCACCATGGGCAGCTGTTAAAAGTGTGTGTGTATGTGTGTGTGTGTGTGTGTGTGTGTGTGTGTGTGTGTGTGTGTGTGTGTGTGTGTGCGTGTGTGTGTGCATGTGCGTGTGTGTGTGTGTGTGTGTGTGTGTGTGTGTGCATGTGTGTGTCTGTGGGGGGGGGTCTCTCTTCTATTCCCCTTCATAAAAACTAAACTGGAAACTAGCATTAGGCTTCTTTCAGCTTGACATCTCAAAACCGAACTGCATCATAACCCCTATGAGACTAAACATTTGATCTCTTGACCAACACAAATATCATATCAATTCCACAAAATAAAAAAATCAAAGATCTTTACATTACCCGTTACAAACTATCTCATTATTCAAATATCTAGGCTCAACTGTTTTTCTGTGTCAGTAAGATCTCATAGTTCTTCTCGGATTACTTCTTCTTTAATGAAAGCCAAATGTTAGTTAGCAACTCCTTCAAGTGAATATAGCTACTTTAATGATGCAAATGCTGCAAATATGTGGCACTGTTTTGTCACTATGACCTCTGCTTTCCTAATGGGCTTACTAACTTTGTGTACTTATGTCTCCAGATTTTTTACTCATTTGGTGATACTGGTAAATGTACATGTTTGCTATGTTCGTTTTTGACTGTATATATTTATTTGCTGCCTTTTTCTAGGGCAAAGACCAAAATATTTCCTTTTGATGTTAGTACATTACCTCAGGTAACAAATCATAATTAAACAAAGAAAATCACTAAGCTATTTCTTCTTCTATCTATCTATCTATCTATCTATCTATCTATCTATCTATCTATCTATCTATCTATCTATCTATGCATCTATCCGTCTGTATATCTATCTACCCATCTTTCTAAGAGATCGATGTATTTATTTAAAGGAAGTATCTGGCTTGCAAAGGGAGGTTTCTGTTATGTTTCACAATGTGAAAAATGGTTCCTCAGTAAAATGTGGGGACTTGCAATGCTGAATCCTAATACGTGAAAAAAAAGAAAAATGCCAAAAATGCAGGAGAAGAGCAAATACAAAATATCACTTTTCTGTTTTAATTTTCTTTTAAATTTGTGTACACATACCAAACATATACTTATCAACTCTCAGATTGCCATCATCAGAGAAAAGGGAATATACCAAGAAATGGCAGTCTCAGATTTAGTATATATAAGCCTGGACTTTCTCTCACTCAGTTTCTACATTCAAGACTTGACATTGTGAATACTGAAATTTTAAATAACTATTGTGAAAACCATAATACCGGAGGACTTATAATATCATCAAGGTACCAATATGTGTCTTAAATAATTGCACTGGCTGGAACATGCAAGTTGGTAGGTAAAAAATCACAACATGTATATAAACCTTCCCTCCCTGCAATCCTCCCAACTTTGTCAATGTCATCATGAAATAATGCCACCTCCATCACTTCTTCATGTCCATCCATAACAGAGCTGTAATACAATCACACCATCACATGCCACTCCACACCTACCCCCTACGGTGTTGTCAGCTTTATCAAAGTGAATAGTACACCACCCATCAATTCAGATACGACATCAGCACTACAAACATAACCAAATACAAAAGACAAACCAAACAAGTTTAAAACAAATAAAAAGGCAATAGGTATTCTCCAGACAAGTTTAATGTGAGCGCTTTCAAATGCAATAATATGCAAATTTCATCAGACAAACATAAAAGAATAAACTGAGTTTAAATAAGCCTCCAAAAAAATGACATCATCATTCAGTCCACCATAATTAAAGGCACAAACCTTCCCTAAAAAAATGCATAAAGATATTAAGTCCATTTAAAATTATAAAATATAAAATAAATACTATATGTAAAATCAAACATAATTAGTATATATATATATATATATATATATATATATATATATATATATATATATATATAAACATCCATATATATATATATATATATATTTCTACTGTTAACGTCTTTCTAAAGACTTTAATTTAAGCAAACATTTCAAAGAGGTAAGTTAATTTAAACCTGGAAACATACATGCATTAGTTAACACTTGTCACCACAACTCTCTCATTTCTAATCTGAGAGACCAAGGTCCACCCGTAGAGTTCTCTTTAACCTGCTCTATAGCTAAAAACAGGAACAATTTGTCATTATTTTCAGTTATATGCCTAGCTAAAGTGTTGGTGGAATCACCTTTAAGAAATACTATATTAGTGCTCGCAAATTCTTTGTTTTAAGTGTCTTTCAGTTTTACCAATGTAGAATTGAGGACATAGCTGACATTCAGCAAAATACACAACACCAGAACTATTACAGTTATACCTGCCATTAATTGAATTTGTGGTTCCCCACTGCAAACTTATTTGAAACCTTAATATGTTTGCAGTAGTTACAACTACCACACTTAAACATCCCCTATTTCTTTGAGTAGCAAGGGTCCTCATCTCTACCAAATTCTTAAGATTAAAACCTACTTATAAACAACTTTGGGGACATCAGGTATCCTTTTCCTAACATGGGATTCATCAGTCAAAACAACCCAATTTTTGTACAGGATGTATCTCACATATTTGCCATCAAGAGAAAAGGGGTGCTAAAAATTAGTGAAAAGTTAGATCCATTAATATCATTCAAAGGGCTACCATGTTGTACTGGTTTGGGCAACTCTTCAGGCTCCATTAATGTCAGCTTATTAAGTATAGGTTTAAACCACCCTGAATCATGTTTTGTACTTACTTCAACAGCTAATTCCTCTATCAAAGAGGATGGATACCCTAGAGCTAAAAACATTCTTTTAAAGGTTTCACATTCATACAAAAAGTCATGCTGAAGGGTGGTCATATGAGCTGCCCTCGCAAGGTGACCCTTGACAACAGACTGTTTTTGATGATATGGGTGGGAGTTATCAAAATGCAAAAAAATAGAATAGGTTGGCTTACAATATACCTTGGCCATATAATGGCTGTTGGCGCTGTCTTTGGTTAATAACATGTCAAGAAAGGATATGGTGTCAGTGTCAAATTCATAAGTGAAACTCAGAAAGGTAGTGAGCCCAGATAGTGTCCAAACAAATTCTGCAACATTATTCTCGTCACCTTTAAATAAGACAAAAATATTGTCCAAATAGTATGTATACCAAAGGACATATTCCTTAAATGTGTCATGGCAAAATAAGATTTCATTCTCCTAGTATGCCATGACACAATTTGCAAAGCTCCCACCACAAGGGGAACCCATAGCTATTCCTGACTTTTGAAGATAAATGTCGCCCCCAAACAAAATATAATTCTTGGCCAAAATAATGTCCAATAAATACTTAATTAAATCAATTCATCCGCTGGGACTCCTAATTTATGTAAAAATTCACAAGTCCAGGAAATGACCAAAGTTTGAGGGATAACAGTGTACAAATTGCAAACATCAATGGTTATGAAATTAAATTCACCATTGAAATCCAATCTGTTTAATGTCTGGAGAAAATTCCAGGAGTCATGACAAATTTGGGGCTTGCCAATTAAACATTTTTTCAACTTCATATCAACCACCTTGGCACAACCATAGGTAATACTGTTTTGCCCATCAATGATAGGCCAAAAAGGTGGATTATTCAAGGCTTTATGTAACTTGGGAAGCCCAAAGATTACTGGTGTCACTGGGAATGGAATAGTAAGATAGTAAAGGTGTCTAAATTGACCATACAGTCAATAAACAAATCATTCAACAGACACCTAATATGCTGGTAAGCACCATGTAATTGATTGATAGAAGCTTTCACATAAGTGTATACATAATATTCTCAAAATTATTTTATTATAATCATCTTCACTCATGAGTACCAAGCCACCCCCTTGTCAAGTTTCAGCACTCTAATGTTCTGTGTTCTTAATATTCTTAAAGCATCCATTTGGTTATCAGAAATATTGACCCTAGAATGACCGTTAAATTTAGAATAACTTTGACTTAAGTTCCTCAGGTCTAATTCACAAAGTTTCTCAAAAAGAAAATAAGTGTTATGTAAAGGTGGGTTAAAAAGGCTAGAAACACAGCATTCAGTAATAAGGCTAGTAAAATTCCCCAACAAACAGTTTAAAGTCAACTTATAAACAAAAAGCTTTAAATCAAGTAAGGTTTCTGCTAGATTCATATATCTGGATGGCACAAATGATAAACCCCTGGATAAAATCTCAATTAGTTCATGAGAAACATCAAAATCGCAGAAATTATATATTTTAAAGGCACCTGTGTCATTAATACGGATCCATGGGTAAATAGCATTAAATAAACCATTAGAACTAGTTACTGCTCAGACTAAAGTCATTTTGTTGTTCTTTCTCAGATGCCAAGGATTGAGATTGTTGCCTCTCGACCCCATGCTGTTTGCATGCTTGCCATTCTGAAAACCTGAACCATTAGAGCCATTATTTCTATTCCCTTAATGGTCCCTAATATGCTGACTGCATCTAGGGGAAGTATCAGGGTCAGTATTATGTCCATTAGAGGCATCCGAAACCTCAGCTAACCCGAAAGGCACAGATGAATCAAAACTCCACCCAACCCTGTTGTTAGGTGAATCAGGTTCCAAAGGAGGTTGACTGACAGTAGTAGAACCAAGGGTGGTAAAGGATAAGCTGCTCCATTGTTATAGTCTCTTTGGTCCCTTTCTAATTTTTTATTTTTCATGGTCTTTATTTTATCCAGAGAGTGTTCGATGCTGTTAAAAATGCGAATAAACTCGTATTTGTATCTTAAAAAAATCTGCATCCTCCTTAATTTTTTTTTCCAAATCCAATAGTTCATTTTTGAGGCAATCGGATTGCAAGCTGTAATAAAAAAAACAGCAGTGTTAAAAACTCACAGCCTTGCTTGTCAAACAGATCCAACAAGTCTTTGTGAAACTGTGAGTTAAATACCATTGTCATAAACCCTTTGGTATATGACATCTAGAAATGCATTCATGTAAATAAACAATCTCTAACTGTAATTTTTTTTTAAATTTAAAAAGTTTGGAATAGAATTTCTTTAGATTCTCAACAATATTACAGACTAGAGGTTGGTTTCCAATAGTATTAGCTCTACTTGACACTACAGAACTTTATGTCAAATGAATGGACGTATTTAAACAGTCAGATAGGGAAGGTAAAGTGCCGTAAAGGGACCCATGTTGTGCCTGAATTCCACCTTCAATGGCATGCAGGTTGTTGTTATAAAAGGACAAACAGTTGGAAGAGCCAGTAGCTCCATTCAAAATAAGGGGTTCAGAAGAAATGTTAGATAAAGTCATATTAGGACTTGCATCCAAAACGGAATTAGCTCTCCCTGTGGAACTCACCACATTAGATGTAGAAGAACCCAAATTGCTAAGCTTCATAAGCAACTCGTTCACACGAGACATCAGATTTTGACTCAGGAAAGTCAGATTCCCAATAGTATTGTGTCCACCATCAGATGATGAGTTGGGTCTCTCCTGAGAAAACAAAGGTTGTGAGTCTGGACCAAAGCCACTTGCCATTATTACGAAAACCACCAAATCCAAAAGACAAACCAAACAAGTTTAAAACAAATAAAAAGGCAATAGGTATTCTCCAGACAAATTTAATGTGAGTGCTTTCGAATGCAATAATATGCAAACTTCATCAAACATAAAAGAACAAACTGAGTTTAAATAAACCTCCAAAAATTACATCATCATTCAATCCACCATAATTAAAGGCACACGCCTTCCCTAAAAAAACACATAAAGATATTAAGTCCATTTAAAATCATAAAATAAAAAAAAAATACTATATGTAAACTCAAACATAATTAGTATATATATATATATATATATATATATATATATATATATATATATATATATATATATATATATATATATATATATATATATATATATATATATATATATATATATATATATCCACATCCATATAGATACTATTAACATCTTTCTAAAGGCTTTAATTTAAGCAAACATTTCAAAGAGCTAAGTTCATTTAAACCTGGAAACATATATGCATTAGTTAACACTTGCCACTACAACTCTCTCATTTCTAATCTGAGATATCAGGGTCCACCCCTATAGTTCTCTTTAACCTGCTCTATAGCTAAGAACTGGAAAAAAATGTCATTATTTTCAGTTATATACCTAGCTAATGCATTGGTGGAATCACCTTTAAGAATACTATACTAGTGCTCATAAATTCTTTGTCTTAAGTGTCTTTCAGTTTTACCAATGTAGAACTGAGGATATAGCTGACATTCAGCAAAATACACTACACCAGAACTATTACAGTTATATCTGCCATTAATTGAATGTGTGGTTCCCCACTGCAAACTTATTTGAAACTACAAATATAAACCCCGTTTTTGCTTAGCCAGCAGCAACAGTGCCAGAATAACACTATGAAAAAAAAAAACACTTAATTGGGCTTATAGACAGAAACACAATGTTTGCCAACTACCCTAAGCTAGGCTTTTGAAACTACAAGAAAAACAATTAAAGTAAAATAACACAAACAGGAACAAAAATAATATTAATAATAATAAATAATAAGAATACAGACTGTGACATCCCTCCTCTGGGGCAGTAATCAATGAGCCTCAATCCTCACCACTGACACCTGTGGAGAATGTTCACTTAGAAATGGATACACACAGTATTTTCAGATGCAGCTCTCTGCGCCAAGCACAATTTCCCTTAAGAGCACATAGGGAGCACACTCCAGACCTGGGGCTGGGTATTCCTCTCCAGGTCCCAACTAAGATTTCACCTTTCTCTCTACAGAAATTATTGCTCTGTGTCCCTGTTCCAAGTAGCTGACACACACACACACACACACACACACACACACACACACACACACACACACACACACACACACACACACACACACACACACACCTGGGAAAGGCTGGCACATATTTACCAGCTTTGCCATCTCCGCCCAATAATATGGTAGAGTCACTGCCACCAGCCAGCTACTTTAAGGCTCTTACCAGGGTACCCAGCTACTCTCAATAAAATTAATACTTACCCAAATGCTAATGTTTGGCCAAACAGCAAGACTTTTAGGAGGATGAAGCTTTCAGTGCCACCAAATAAATACAATTTTCTCAAAGGTTAAGCTATGTTCTAAAAGATGAGCCACAATGACAGGTGTAGATATATTTAATAATAAATAATAAAATCGAAAACATGTAAACACTGAATATATATTTACATTAAACACCAGAGTTTCATTTTACAGGAAATATAAAACAACACAGATGGAAAGAGTCAGAAAAACAATATTTTTAGCTAATCTCACTATTTTTCCTAACTCACTGAAAAATTATTGTTCCCTAGTTATTTTACTTACAAAAGCAAGGTAAGATGAAGTGGATGAGCGGTCTTTGTTGTCTGGTTCCCAGAAACAGAGTGCTGAGTGTCACTATCACATGTCTCATGAATATATAAAATAATTTTAGTGCTGGCTACAAAATAACATCACATCTGGTCACCTGATTCTGTGGTCCCCCACTATCCTCCTTGACTATTAGCTGAGTTAGGCTCTAGCACAGATGTGTAACAATACATACCTAGAGCTTTGTTAAGGAATTTGGAGACTGTAAAACAATTCAAATACGTTCATCCTTCCTGGAGAGGCTAACCAGCCATTCTCTGGCACCCCAGTGTAGCAATTAGTTCACCACATAGGACAATTAGAGCTTAGGCCTTTCCCAGACAGTGTGTCTCTATCTGCATTCAGGCCTGTGAGGCAAAATTTTTGTGGCCTAAACTAAATCATTTAATTTATGGCTATTTTTTCTTAAGGTAAGTGGACCTGAGCTTAACCACTTCCCTTCCACATTCTCTGTTAAAATATATATACATTTCCTCAGTTACAACAGTACAGTCTGATATGAATGCATATTTCTTTTCTGTCCAGCAGGACCTACTGTTGATACATTTTTAACACAAGCAAACTAGACACACACACCATATTTTCAGCAACAGCACAGTGCACCAAGTACAATTTCCCTTAAGAGCAGATTGAGAATGCACACTCCAGTCCTGGGGCTGGGCTTCCTCTCCATACCCCAAATAAGATTCCCCTCTAACCACTATAGAACTGAGTCCTTAACCAGGTGTTCCAAACTAAGTCCTCCACCATCCTCTCTGTGAAATAAGTGCTGTCAGTGTCTCTTTCCAAAGTAGCTGTCACACAATCTCTGTTTGAGATTTGATTTTCAAGCACACACACACACACACACACACACACACACACACACACACACACACACACACACCCACACACCCACACGCCCACACACACACACACGCGCACACACACACACACACGCACACACACACACGGGAAAAGCTGGCACAGCTTACCCACTCTGTCACCTCTACACAGGCCACCAGAACACCCGAAGTCAGCTACTTTAAAGCTCTTACCAGGGTACCCAATTACACTTATTAAAATTAATATTTATACAAATGGTATTCTACATGTCCTCCCTGCGTTTGAGTGGCCTCCGAAAGACATGTGTGAATGGGCGTGCCTTCATTGAAGGTTGGACATCAGGCTGGCAACTTGGCACCATAAAAATCTACTGCCAATCATTAGCAGACCAGACTTTTGCTGTGGCGACCCCTAACCGGGAAAAGCCGAAAAGACAAACAACAAATGGTAGTGTTTAACCAAGCAGCAAGACATTCATTAATGTGGAGCCGCAGTGTCACTAAATAAATGCAAGTACTCTCAGAGGTTAAATATTTTCTAAAGGACCAGCCAGAATGAAAAGTTTAGATATATTTAATAATAAACAAGAGAAAAAAACATGAAAACACTGAATATCTATTTCCAGTAAGTACCAGAGTTTCAATCACAGGAAATATGAAAAACAACACAGATAGAAAGACTCAGACAGATACAGGAAAAAATACATTTAGCTAATCTATTTATTTTTATTTTATATTTGTTAACCGGGAAAGTCCGACTTGGAACAAGACAATTTTCAGTGGAGGCCCGGGGAGAAACGCTCCAGACACATGTCTTTATAACAAGGGAGGAAACTGGAGCACCCAGAGGAAGCCCACACAAATGCAGGGAGGATATGCAGACTCCACACAGAAGGCACCCCAGCCAAGAATCAAACCGGAGAACTTCTTGCTGTGAGGTGACAATGTTACCGCTGCACCACTGTGCTGTCCAGTAATCTCACTATATTTTTCTAATTGACTGTGAGTATACACCGCACAACTCTCATTAGTATTCAAATATAATTTCAGTGCTGGCTACAGAACAACATCACATCTGGTAACTTGACTCTGAGGTTCCACACTACCCTCTCACTAGAAATTGAGCCAGGATCTGGCAGTGATGTGTCACAATACACACACAGAAATTTAGCTTAGGTTTATTACAGCATCTGGAAGCTGTAAAACAATTCCAACACTTCCACTCTTCCTGCAGAAACTAACAAACCATTCACCTCAGTGTGGCAGTTAGTTTGTCACTAAGTACAATAGAGTAGGATCCCAGCTCAGGCTTTTCAAAGACATTGCATCTGTGAAATGAAATCTTTATGGCCCAAGTCATTTATTTTCAGGCTATTTATCTTAATGTTAGCTGGGCTGAGCTTAACCCCTTCCCTTTCAATATCCTCTGTTAAAATATATACATTTCATCTGTTACAACAATACAGTCTGACATACATGTATATTTATTCTGTCCATCAGGATCCACTGTTCATAAAGTTTTAACACAAACAACTTTACAAATAAATTTTTAACATAAGTATCTGTATAAATCAGTTTGATATTCAAATTACATATAATTCTTCACAAAACTCAAGCTAGCTGTGCTGGCATATGTTACACATGCAATGCTCTGCTCCTCCTGGCACAGCTGGTACCACATCATATTATCACACATTTCCTGAGATTTCTGTAGAAGAGAAATGTCTTGTGAGGACTAGGGTAGTGCTTCATTTATAGAAGTGATATGTGGAGGAGTATAAGATTTTTGTACACCTCTTCTTGAAAAACTACAGCTATACCAGTTATCAGTATAAGGCTAAGGCACAGAATAGTTTGGGCAAGGCTGTCATCCATGTTACTGGCATCCTACACACAGGAGAACAATGCCATCACCACTACAGTGACATGAAATTCTAAAAAGCTGAACTCCTTCACCAATGGGATGCAAATGCTAGGGTTGGTCCATGACCTCTGTACTACAAGTACGTCATTCTATCCCAGTATAAATCACAACCATGGTATGACACCAAATACTTCTCTATTACTCTCTCATTATATGTAGCCCCTGCAAAGACTGAATGAAATTGGGAGGTGCACTGGGAGAGAATGCAAAACCTTAGTGAGGCACAGGGACATTATGGCTTCAGGTATTACTGAGTGTAATGTTCACCTAAAATTAATTGTAGTGACAGGTGGTAAAGTTTGCAGAAATTATGGCAAATATGGATGTCAGACAATTAACTTAATATGCATATTGTAAGTGTGTAAACCCTGCATAGGTCTAAGATTATGAACTAGTTATCGTAAGGTCAGATCTGATGGCTGTGGGTTCCATTTCTCCAAACAACAAATTTGTTTAATATCAAATTTTACAGTGCATATATTGAATAGCTGTGCTTATAACTTATAATATCATGCCATCAGGCCTATTGCAATTTAAAATAAGTTGTACCTGTGCAACTGTTTTTTTTTAATATGTATAATTCCTGTACAATTGTGCATTACATGTGAGAGCCAATTGTATTATAACAGTAGTATAACAATAATTTATGGTCTCTCACATTTATATCTGAATGTAATCAGTCCTACTAGTGTATCTGAAGTGTGTACTGATTGTGACCTTTACATTAAATAAATATTTGTTATACCTTTATACTTTTTATAATTTTATTTTTATATCTCTTCCTTGCCATCTATTGTTTTGTTTTTCTATGAAATTTTGATTGTAATTTTCATTACTAGTCCCTCACAGTCACTACCACAAGGAGCTAGACTGACCACAATGGCTTGGACTGCTGTCTCTCCACAGGTGGCTGCATTGATACCACCAACGTCAGAGGCTCCCAGCACTTCTGGGATATACCAGTATTGCCTCCAGACCTCTTGCTCTACCTGTAGCACCTGCATCTGTCCCAGAGGCTGTTGAGAGTAGTGTCAGTGGAGGTGGCAAGTATGTCACTGGACTAGAGCTGGCAGGGCTGGTGGAGGAGATAATGGACAGGAGCACTGGTGCCCAAATTGGCTGCATGAAAAATATCCTGCGTTGCATTGTTAAATCACTGCCCCATCCAGCATTCTCTGAGGTTTCTGAGGCAGTGGCGACAGTTCCAAGTGTGAGGAATAATTTCCTACAATGTTCACATCAGAAGGGGTGCACCTCTGAATCTCCATTACTATCTCTGTTGTGGTGTACCTCTCCCTCTTGTGTGTCCATTACCAGTCCTGTCTGCCCTGCTAACTAACCTACTCTACATACCTACCTCTGAGGGGGAGGGGTTGACATAATGGTTAAGGTCTTTATCTCAGAGATAAGCTACAGGGTTTGATTCTGACCTATGGTGTTTGGCACGCCTTGTTATAGGCTACAGAAATATAAGCTGGTATTTCCCTAAGAATCTGTAAACCTATCATATCCTTAACTGTTTTCCTCAACTCTCCTTAGCCTTGGGAAAAACAAAAAGGTCATCTGTCCCACATAAAATAACATCCCATCCATATCTCTCCACCTCACCTATATGTGTATATACTACACACCTGATTTGTCTAGTTGATCACATGATATTGTTAAGTTATTGTCACAGATCATTTACAATGTACCTAAAATTTCCAAATTATATGTACATACACATTAGCTTCTGAAGAAGTAGATAGATATAGCCCTATCCCTCCTCTATCCTGATTATTCCTGAATTACTCACGTAGTGTCCTACTCTCTGCTTGTTCTCCATTTTCACCTGTGTCCTATCATCTCATTTCCCTCCTTTACATTAGTAAAAATATGGATGAACATATTCCACACATGGCCATAACTGGCTTGTACACATAAATATTTATTTCTGTACTCATCGTTTGTGCAATGCTTGGCATTGAGCAGCAGAGCTGACTGCTAGTTCCTATTCTATGGCAAACACTGAGAAAATTTCTATTAATGCACTAAAGCTTTGCCATCAGTTGCACAACTGAGCTGATCATTGGTGAGCAGCAGTTAGCAATTGTGACAGAATGAAAATGATGTCAGTTGCCTCTCTTATTTGTATCTGCTTTCTTGGCTCAAAGTATAAATGACATGTAGAGTCTATTCCACTGCACTTGTTGCAGAGTGTTGTACGTAATTGAAGATGGATTTGTCTCACATTTTCCATCTCATTCTGAAATTGTCATTGAGAAGATAAACCCCAAACCATATTTGCTGATGTGAAAGACTGCAGTATTGACATCATTTAAATTCATGTTTTGATAGCAGTCTGAAATATGCATACACTTAACAGCTATTTCTTAATCAGGAACAGATTTAGTTGCAACACTGGGTGCTGCATTGATACCGAGTATATCACTCAGGGAAACATAGGCTGCACTCGAGTGTGTTACATATGCTCCTGTCACCCAACGTCATCCTGCTCATATCCCTATGTCATCGCCTTTGTGATTTCAGGTTTGAACACTCCCTTCATCTGTGTTATGCTGACAGTAAGAGTTCTTCTGTGACTTCACCTGATACAGCATTAACGAGGAGCATATCACTGATTACATCATAATTTCCATTTCGGTAATGTGTACTTTGCAGCACTCTCATTCACTACTACACCATTTCATCTGAGGTAAGATGTTTATGATTTCACACACAGAACTATAAGCCTTTGAACAGTATAACATATTACTCTGTCAGTGTTCACTTCTGCACCACTCCTGACGTCTAGCAGTGCTACTGATATTTAAGTAACAGGAAGTGACTCTTCTCTTCCTAAGGCAAAATTGCCTTCAGATGGACTGTTGTGTTGACCATCATGTGAATTGCCTTATCATTGATCAACAACAGAAGGCAATAATGAGCATAATATGATATATTTATGATATAATTTATATATAAATATATAATGTATATTATATATAATATATAATAATATATAATATATAAT
The DNA here is from genome assembly GCF_019279795.1 of Protopterus annectens. Lineage (NCBI taxonomy): Eukaryota > Metazoa > Chordata > Ceratodontiformes > Protopteridae > Protopterus > Protopterus annectens. Next base: position 900,869,670 of record NC_056728.1, read on the forward strand.
AATGTATAATAATACATTAATAATATATATATATATATATATAAAATAAAAAATATATATACATATAATATATTAATATATAATAATTATATATAATAATACATAATGTATAATATATTTTATATTTATGATATGATTTATGATATAAGCATGGGTAGAAGCTTATTATGACTGCAACAGCTTCCATGATTCATTGTACTCTTGATGTGATGTACACATAAAGTCACGTATGTGAAGGGATATGATCCACTGAGTGCTTCTGTATAACATTACTTCCTTTAAATCAGTGATTTCTGACAAGTGCTGTGTAACTTGTTCTGTCATCTAATGAGCAGATGTGTTGTGAGAAATTCTACTTTGATATGACACTTCACAAGAACAAGGTTTTGATCACCCATGTGTTGGACTTCCTTTTAACCATGACCATATTAATTGGCACACATTGGTGGCGGTAGCCCTTCTGTTGTATGACATTTTTTATAGCGTCAGTAGATAATGTACAAGTCAAAAATATTAGTTGGGCAGGAGTTTAAATCCAGTGAAGATTACACTGCTATCAGTGTATAAGAAGCAGATGAGACATCCAATAATAACTTAGTGAATGGATGTGGTGTTAGAAATTCTACTTGGTTGTGACACTTTTTCCAGGCAGAGGGTTTTGAATGTCCATGTGTGTACTCCCTTTTAGCCATAGCAATATTCATTTGCACACACTAGTGATGGTAACTTTCACATGTGTGCAGTCTGATAACTGCTGTAGGACTTTTTCTGTGGTGTCAGTAGCTAGTGCACTAATCCTAAAAATGAGTTATGCAGGCAGGAGTTTGAATCTAGTACAGAGTATATTGGCTCCATGTGTAAAATGTAATTGCTGACATGCAAGGATGGTTTCCTGAATGTATGTGATATGAGCAAATTTACTGGTATTTGACAGGTGGAGATTTTGATACCATACATGCCGTACTCCTTTGTACGCATGTAGAGTTTTATAATTTACATGTTGTATTTTCCTTTCAATGACCATTAGCAAAGAGCTGCCTTGCTGTTTGAGGGTGGGAAATAGTTAGTTATTATGATTTCTCACCCTATGGACAAAACTGATGAAAATGTGCCTTCAGCCACATAGACATGGAACATAGCTTCAATGAGGAAAGGACAGGAATACTGATATAGGCATGGACAGGCATTTATTATTGCAGTAGCTTTCATAGTTCAATGAGCTCCTGATGGATGCTCACATTGTCAGTAAGGTATGTTGAGGCTTCAGATCCACTGATTACTGGTATATTTCAAAATGTGCATCTGTCAGTCATTCATAGTGTTGTCACACTCCTTTCAAATGTGTGCTTTCTGGCAATTGTTTTACAGCTAGTTCTGCGGCATCAATAGCTAGCATTCAAGTCGGGAGAATGTGAGTTAAGTTAGCAGGGCTTAGAATCCAGCCTGCTGTACATTGTATCAGTGTGTAAACCCATTGTTGACAGGTAATACTGACTTAGTGAACAAATGTGTTGTGACAAAATCTACTTCGACATGTCGCTGTCAATGGGGAAGGGATTTTATCCCATAAGTCTTGTTCTCATTTTTAACCAAGGCCATATTCATTCACCCACACTTGGGGGTTCGATCCTTTGCTGATCTAACTTGTGGAATACTGACAAATGCCATTATTAGGTGGTAATAATGTCATGCAAATATAAAATGTGGTAACATGGAATGTTCCTCTGAATGATTCCATGCCTCATAAAAATCATGCTGTGATTCACACATGGATGGTGGCTTTCACACCCCACTTGTGTTGTACAGTTTCTCTCTGTTTATTTTGCACTCTGAAGCACAATTTTAGCTTTGCATATCTATATGTATTTACACATCTTCAAGTTCTTTTACAGTATATTGTAGTCATGATCATGGATTTGCATTATCAGTGCAAAAGGTCACGAACCCTGGTACATGAATTTGCATTATCAGTGCAAAAGGTCACAAACCCTGGTATCTGCATTTTGCTTGCTTGATATCATTTAGTCTGTCATGTTGAAATATATTTTGCAACCACCATTTTCATGTGTACCCTGTGACCATGTCTTGCTAATAACCTATTCTGATGAATACATTCCTTAACAAATTCTGTGTTCAAACACAAGTGTGTGCATTTTGTTCATCCTATTATGAACTGTTTGGTATATTATAAATGTGTTATTCCAATAACCTTTGTCCCTACTAATTCCAGATTATAAAAGACTTGCTCTCTGTATACACTGGAGTAAGTCACTTAACACTGTGAGCATGTATTTTGGAATCTGGCCTGGTGTAAGCCTGCTTTACAAATAGAGCTTACACTGGAGTTAGTCACTTACAATGAGACTAAGTCTTTTGGAATCTGGTCCACAAGGAATTGAAAGAAAAGAAAGTGCATTTACTATAATATGGAAAAGAGACATTTTTTTAGAATACAACAAATATACAGTTTTAGAAAAGTTTTAAAATGAATAAAAAAGGGGGAGTATTTAAAAATATAATGATGATGGATAGGATGTTACATGGAAATGCAAGAAAAAAGTGAAACTGAGAAATGGGACAGAATATTATTCGTAGCAGTCTGGTGATTATGGTAAAGAAAAGGTGAAGGAGTATTGTATAATAAAAAGAGATGAAGAAGATTACTACAGGAAATAAAAGTATGGCTGGGAGAAAGGATGGAAATAGATAAAGACATTTTAAAGAATAGTCGATGTTGACTTAAATCATTGTTTGCTTTCTTTTTTTGTTTTATTGAAATTATAAAATAATGGAAATTGTTGTTTTGTGTAGATTATATACTATGAAAAAAATGGAAAGAAATGACAAGGTATATGTTATGAACCTAAATGTATAACTAATTTAAAGAAATGTAAATAAAAAACATATAAAGTAAGCAACCCCTACTTTTTTTTGATAAGTGCAGTGACATAATTTCAAATAAAATAAAACAAAGTAAGAGTATTTAAACTGGTATTTGTGATTAGCTGCAAATTAGATAACACGCATAGGATATTGCAAATGATGTTTGGGAGCATACCAATTTGTTGATGGACATCTTCATTATTTAGGGGTTGGGGGGGTTAAATGGGGGTGTGGGGTTTTGATTTGAAGAAGGATGTTAAGGCTAGGAAGTAATGGAAGGTTTAAATAGATTCTTGGATGGGAAGGGTTATTTAATATGGGGGAAGTTAGAGGAAGTAAGGTAGGTGTAGGGTGGGACTTATGGTAAAATAATAGAAGTAGCATGCATGGCACATTATTCCATGCTCAGAGTACGATGACACTTAGGTATCCTTCAACCCGTGGCAAGAACCATGCAATAATTCATGCAGTAGCAGTAATATACATATATTCCACAAGGCACTATGTACTGCAGGACAAGGGCATGGCATTGGGATATACAAAAAGTCACATTGTTTCACTCATTTTGGGTCATTGTGAATGGTGTAGTTTGTGAGGTGGGTGTTTAGGCAAGGAAGAGGGGCAGGCTTGTCCCTGTTCTGTTCCCCCTCTTGGTGTTGGGTGTTGATGTAAGGAGTATGGGGGATGAAAGTGAGTGTAGGATGCTGCTTTGAATAGTAAAAATAAATGAGCGGTGGTGTGGACACTTCTTATTTGTTGTTGCGTGTAGATGTCATGAGTATGGGGGATGAAAGTGAGCAGTAGGACACTTCTTTAATTAATAAGAATAAGTGAGCGGTGGTTTGGATGCTGCTTATTTGGGCAGGGTAAGTGGGGATACACTGCCATGGGATGTGGTTATGTTGGGGTTACAAGGATGTTCATGTTGTGATTAACATTTTGAAATGATGCAATAAAGCTATGTTGTTGGAAGTTAATAAAGGTAATCAAAAGCCATTTTGGTGTACGTGTTTTATTGAAAACACAGAGGCTGTGCTTAAATATGATTTGTGCATGCATGTGTGTGCATGTGTATGCATATGTTTGCGTGTGTGTGTGTGTGTGTGTGTGTGTGTGTGTGTGTGTGTGTGTCTGTGTCTGTGTGTGTTTGTGCGCGTGTGTGTCTGTGTGCGAACATGTCTGTTCTATATAAAATGTTTTCTACTGTAGTTTTTGTAGAGATGTTTCTTCTAACATTGAAAAGGCTTGTCATTAACTGAGCTTTTTATTCTAGTGTATATTTTATACATTACACAAAACAAAATGAAGATTCATTTTTATTTTACTAAATCTCTGTGAGCAGTTTAGTTTTTATTTTGTCTTAACTGGTTTAAGTTTGCAAGTAGAGTCAGAAAGGAAATCCTTTCATATACCTTCAGATTGGTCTGTTAGGACCCTGTACATAAATGTGATATATGTAAGTAGAGATAGGGAAATGGGGAAGGGTTTTCTCTATATGCGGGTGTGTGTATGTACGTGTGTATGTGTGTGTGCATGTGTGTGCATGTGTGCACATGTGTGTGTCTGGACGCATGCAATAAATTGAATGTTTTTCTATTCTTGCTTTAATAGATGACTTGCTTTATGAAAGTCAAAGTCATGTATTTAACCAAGTGTTCTAATTCTACAAAATAAGATATCTCACACATTCCACAAAACAGATAGTCACATACGCCAGCCATCTTTTTTTTTTTGTGTGTGTATTTCCTCATGCTACAACAGTACTTCTACTCATTTGAGTGGAATTCATCAAACGTGTAACTTTCTAGTTTGCATAGACTTTTGTATAGAGAACAAACTGTGCTAAACCAGGGCATTAAAATAGTCTTTTACTGTTACTCAAAAATTAAACTACATAAGTGCCTTGGCTAGATTGCCTTCATGAGCTTTTTAATTTTTGATTTGTAGTAAAAATGTATTTTAAAAGCTTCAGGCTTCTACAGAGTGCACCATCTGGAATATTCACCTAACTGAGAAATCTACACAAATTTATGAAAGAAAAGTATCTAGTCTGACTGCTAGATTTGTACTCAAACTAAGGAAAAGCATCATCATTTTTGGGATGCAGTTTAGAGGTATAGTGACATTTTGTTAACATCTGTTATGGTACTTTTAGTTTAGTCATGTTTACTAGTCAGCTTGCATATGTTAGACTTCGGTCTGCTTTTCAGATAGTGATGATTTCTACATTGATTAAACTGCTACATTAAAACATACTGCATTAGATAAAAAACAATCTGATGAAATAAGAAACATTGCTGATTCCTTCTTTTTCCCTTTTTCCATTATAATACGACAACTACAATACAAAACCAGATACAAAAATATAATTAATAGAAACAACCACTGAATTACATATCATAGGTGACAGATATGTTATATAAAATAGCAATAATTAAAAAACTTTAGTGGTGCCAATTGCTCCACAGATACCACCTGGTAGAGCAAGTAAAATGTAACCTTTGAATTCATTCTCCTTTTCAGCAAACAATACAAAATTCAACATATTGCTTTGAACTCAACACACACGCACACACGCGCTCGCGTGCGCACACACACACACACACACACACACACGCACGCCTGCACACACGCACACACACGCACACACACACACACACACACACACACACACACACACACACACACACACACACACACACACACACACACGCGCACACAGAAAAATCTTGCAGTGGACCAGTACAGTGGTTTTCTATCTAGGATTAGTTCATGCAGTCTGCAATGTACATATTTTCTGCCAGTATACTTTTCTTTTCCGTTTTGCTCTTGAAATGACTGAGACGAATGAAATGAAAAGAATGATTTTTGTACATAACTATATATTTTTACATATGCATAATTTTTTTATAAGGGCATGTCTGACATCTCAATGCCACACTGAGTTTAATGGTACTTATAACTGTTTTGTATGTTACAGTTACTGCAATTCATGATAATTCCACTTCATCAAGTGAAGCAGTTCATTCAACAACACAGTCAGGTAAACATACATGAATTATTCTTTTTTTTATTAACTTGTTAGGTACTGAATCAGTACTACAGTCATCATGGTTGGGAGTGAAATAATCCTGGAATAATAGACGGAATTACTGTATGCTGATTGCTAAGGGCAGCTTATTTGTTTGACATGAGAAAATGCCACAGTTGTAGGGTTCTGGTAAAATAATAGAAGTAGCATGCCTGGCACATTATTCCATGCTCAGAGAACGATGACACTTTGGTATCCTTCATCCCATGTCAAGAACCATGCAATAATTCATGCAGTAGCAGTAATATACATATATTCCACAAGGCACTATGTACTGCAGGACAAGGGCATGGCATTGGGGTACACAAAAAGTCACATTGTTTCACTCATAGGTTAACTGATACCCAGGCTGATCATCACTAGCATAAACCTATACATTCAAAGCAGCAGAACAGTGGACCTGCTGGTCTCCAGCTTATTACCGTGATTTAGTGGTACCAGTTGTTCCTTGTGCTAAGCAGCCAAGCTCTCTTATCACTGTTGTCAGGAAGGCATTTCCAGGGGTGACAGCATCTGCTGATGGTTGAGGGGGAAGAAGGCAAAAGGGGCATTTAGTGATCTAAAAGGGCAGTCTTTTAGCTATCTACTGCCGTATCAGAAACTTGACCATAACACTAGATGTATGTAGTGTAAATATAAGTTGCATTAAAATGACTGCAACGACATTTCACAGAAAACTGCAGATGAGGCTGATGTTGCACCTGGATGGCAGGTGTTCCAATCATCATATACTCAAAAATTAAAGAAAAAAAGTGCAGTAGTGATGTAACACACTTAATGTTACCACACAGAGCAACCACCACAGAAGAGAAGTGGGAAGTTGTTAAACACATCAATCATTCAGACTGTTAAACACTCCAGTCAGACTTTAAAAAGCCCAACTGATGTGTTTAACAGCTTCACACTGCTTTTTGTTGTGACCGCCAATTGATGCTAATGCTCAAGTCTGCGACTAGAGCATAACTGTAAAAGGTACTTAATAAAAGAACATGTCAGAATGGTCCTTCCCAAGAATGCCTTTTCCCCAGGTTCAGAGCACAATCACAGTGAACCATACGCTAAAAGTCGTTATCTCTCAAAAATAAGATATAAAATGTATTACAGAACACCTAGACTCCGGCACCTCCACACATCAGATTGTATAAGTATATTTTGATAAAGACAGGAAAAGTTCAATATTCAGAAGGTGAACCAAGGCAGCAGCAACGAAAATACAAGTAGTCGGTGCAGATAAATACCACACAGTTCTCTTCACATATAATCTCTCCACCAACAAACCACTCACAAAGCAAAGCAGCTATCGTAAAAAGGGCAGTTTTATTGAGTGAGCGCTTTCACCTACACGGCTTCTTCAGACTCAAATATAAGTGACTGAAACACATATAATATACTATTGGAACCAGTAAAAAGCGGGAAACAACTCAATTAGGCAATTAGCGCAATAACAATCAATTAAAAACTTCACTTGTACACAAGATGCTAAAATCAACAAAATGCTTAAAGTATTCATTTAATAACAATAGAATAACCTAACATTAATAAAACATTGCTAAAACGTACCTCTCAATAAAATCTATTTAATATATAAGAGATCTATTTAATGTATAGGAATATAAAATAAAAACTACATGAAAGTTAATACGCCTTCAATCTTCTTGTTTTTAAAAAAGGTCTAACAGAGACCTTAGCATTAAGGCCTGGTGGAACATCTTTATTTTGCTTTATTTTCCTTATATTTTGATAAAGGCTTCTCTTTGGATTTACATATTTTACAACTGGCCGTGCTCAGAGGTATGCACAGGATGTTGCTATAGTTTGTGTTTGAGGGGCTGGGAACAGTGAGATTACTATTTCTTAAGTTCTCCTCATAATTAAACTGAAGAGCTGTGCACAAAAGATCACTATAACTTGTTTGGCACTTGGAGAACATGGTCATTATTTCATTATTTCCATAATTTCCATACTTTTCCTTATAGTTAAACCTCAGAGTTATGCACACAAGATCACTATAGCTTCTGCAGGGGCTGCGTACTGCCTATTAGCAAAAGGCTGTAATATATGACTGTCATCCATTCTTTCACTTTACAATCGCACATCAAAAGTGTCTACAGATGTATATACATCTGAGATTAATAAATTACAATAATTGTACTATATTCGGATTGTCAGATGGATGCCCTGAAGGTAACTGTCTTTTGGAGGGGAAGGTGAACAGGCAGGCTGTATAATGTGTGACAGCAGCAACTTGAAATATATGACTGAGGCCATTTATACATTCACTTTCATCCCAGTCTAACATCAGAGGTAAAAACAGCAAGGTGATTGTCATTTTTTTTCTTTTGAAGGGGAAACAGACAGTATTCTAAGATATCACAAGACTCTTGAATGCCCTACCACCAAATATCAGTGCCTTAGATTCCTTTAAAACTTATAAAACTTACACTAAAAATACAAATTTTCTCAACACTTTTATTTACCATTGTTCTGTAATTAAAGACTACCATATTTAATCTAGCTCCCTTGTCCTTCTCTTGCCTCCCCCGTACTGTCTTCACTTTACCCCTCTTCATTGTCCCTTTTCTTTTCCTGCCTCCAGGATATTTGATTCCTTTTATTTCTCTTTAACTCCTCCTTCCCAAACTCATCTATGATACCTTTTTCTTCTTGATGAATCTCCCATTGTAATATTCTCCTCTACTTCTTACAATATCTAGCATATTAATCCTCCTACCACATCTCTCTATAATATTCTCTTATACTTCACACAAATGTATTCCACATTTATCTCCTTTACATCACCTCATCTCTTTAGTAATCCTTAACTTCCAATACAGTTTGCAACCTAACCTTACTCTCTTCTCTATTTCTTCTCCCATTTCTTAACTTCTTCCCTTATATATACAAAGCACAACTTCTATATACTTATGTCTTTTGTTTAACTTTTCATGCTCTGTCAGTAAAGTACATCTCTAAACTTGACTTTGACTGAACTATTTACAATTTGCTGCAAATCTTATCTATCCAAATTACTACTTCTAGTATGTCTCGAAATATGAATACTTATGTATAACTGTAAAAGCTACTAATGTCTGTACTTGTAACATACATACTGTTTAGTTATAAATGAAAAATATTATGTTCTGTATCTGTTTTTGGAGTTTTTCTCCCAGGGCCTCCACTGAAAATGGGTTCCTGACACAGTCAAACTTTTCTGGTTACCAATTGTCAATAAATAGACATTTCTGTATTCCATAATACCAGAATACAAAAGTGACCACTACCTTTTTATCTATTTCGCTGTTTTAGAAATAGTGACTCTCCACTAAAATTTAACTTTTAGACAGGTAAAACTTAAGTTACCTACTTTCACATCTAACTCCCCTAGTGCACACTGCAGTGTTTAGGATAAACCAAATTTTCATCTTACCTTTAAGCACCTATTGCAAGACTTATTGTAGAGCCCACATTCTGCCTCTCAGTAGTCATCTTGGATTAGTGCTTCTATTTTCTCCTGGTGAGAGAAGGAGTGCAGATGTTCTTCATGTTTCACTGTTGCAGTCATTACATTTGGGTTATCTGCTTGCAGTAGCCCTCAGTCAGCCTGTTTAACAAAGTCTTGGGTCCTGCGTCAGTTGCTGTCCCTTCTTCCATGACATCAGGTCGTCAGGGGGTATAAAGCATGCAGCTGACACCATTACATCAGTCTTTCTTGCTGTGCGGTGCCCGAAGCAGAAGCAGTTTGCAAGTGCCGGTCGTCCGACTCCTGAAATTTTCATTTTCGAGTTTCAGAAACAAAGTCTTCAACTAAAGCTAAGTACCCTGTTGGGGAAACTTTTTCTTGCTCCTTACTGATGTCAGTAAAAGTTAGTAATTGCATTACTTGTGGAAAGTAAATACCGCACAAAGAATTTCATTTGTACTGTATTCCTTGCCTAGGCCCTGATCACGATGTACCTTGCTGTCGGTTTTGTGCTTTATTTAATCAGCGCACTATCTGTTGTCGGTATATTTTCACCTCTAAATATTTCGTTTCTCAGTTTATTTATCCAGAAATGTCATTGGTTAGCCATCCGACTACCGGAATTACAAAAAAACACAAAGATAAAGACAGTGACAGGCCGCCGAGGTCCAAAGCTGCTGACGACACTTCTCCTAAGCCAGTCGCCAGTTCGCCGGTACTCAGTGAGGCGCTTTTGCAGCCCCTGATACCCGCTACTTCTGACTCGCAGGCCTCTACTTAGACCCATTCAGAGTCTGGTATGCTGCGACATGCTTCAACTGTGGAACCTGCGGTTGTCTCTACCTTGGATGGGTCCAGGCTTCTGAGGGTGTATCCAGGCCTACGGACTTGCATATTAAACCGATGCCTCCTTCTTCATTTAGGCCAAAATCTGGAACCATACCTAAGAAACCTACGCCCAGGCCACATGCTCAGGCCTCTATGCCTAAAAAACAAATGATAAGAATGGATGAAGATCTTATAACTCTAATCAGGGGAAGCCAACCTCCTCCTTTTAAGAAACCTAGGACTGAAGTTGTTTATGAATCTTCTGACCAAAATTCTGATTTTTCTGATTCTTCTGATGATCTGGATTTGCCCTTATCTACTTATGAGGATTCTGATGCAGAGGACTCTATTCCCTCTGCTTCGCCTCCAGAGGATTTTTCTTTTGGTGAGACCTTACATACTCTAAGGGAGCATTTCCACTGGGAATGCCAGGATTTTTCTGATTCAAAAAAGAGGCTTAGGGATTTCTTACTCCTGCCTCAGCATAGGCCTTTAGCTATACCTCCTGTACTAGACACTGTTGATGATGCCTTTTCAGAATCTAGCTTGGCCTCTGATTCTTTGCCTCCTGCTCCCAGAAAACCTGACAGATATTACAGGGTTCCTGATTCTCACAAGTTACTTTTTAAAAATCCTATTCTGGATCCAGAGACTATTTCACAGGGACCCAAGGGCATTAAGGCTTCTACTGCTAAAAATCCTACCCCCTCTGATAGAGACTCCAGGGTGCTGGATAGATGGGGTAAGAAGGTTTACACTTCTCCAACCTTGGCCATTAGGGCTTTAAACTGCCAGCGTCATATGTTAAAGTATCAACAACATGTTATTGGATTGCTTAAACAGAAAATTATGTTGGTTCCTGACTGTGCTGAAAATAAAGAATTACAGGATTTAATGCATTCTGCTGAACCGGTTGGAAAACATACTTTGCAATGTGTGGATTTAATTCATTAGAGGCCTCTTGCAGGGCTGCTGTTACTGGGTCTGTGCTCAGAAGGCATGCTTGGCTTAAGGAGCAATCTTTGCCTGATCATGTTAAAGCTAAATTGTTGGATGCTCCCTTAAATCAGGACCGCCTGTTTGGCAACAAGGCTGAGGAAGTTCTTAAAAAGATGGAAGATAAAGTTAAATCTATGCAAACTGTTAAAGATTTCTTACAAGTTCAGCCTCTTAGATTTAGTAGACACTGGCCCTCTAAAAATTGGTCCTTTCCAGCCCCTTCCAGGTCTTCTCAAGCCAAACCCAGACACAGCAGAAACCCCAGGTTTCAGTCCCAAGGGACACACAAGACTAAGCAGTGAGGGGTTTCCGCATCCAAATTTGGGTGTAGTAAGACTCTCCCCTATGGAAAACTGCCTCAATAACTTGCTTTTAAAACGTCCAAGCACTTCCCAACTGAATACTCTTTTGGGTGGAAAGATTGGTCGGCAGGCCAAAATCTGGGCACTCATTATCCAGGACAAATGGGTTTTAAATATAGTGTCCCAAGGATACAGATTTCACTTCCACACGTTACCAACACCAAGCGGGTTGTCAGATCTACCCCCAAATCAGTGGGCAGAGGCCCAAAATCAAGTACTCTCTCTGTTAAACATGGGGCTATTCAGTTGTTACCAGAAGAGGAAAAGGGACAAGGTTTCTATTCGAGACTTTTCCTGGTACCCAGAAAAGGCAATACATGGCATCCTATCTTGGACCTTTCTATTCTAAACACCTTTCTGGTGATTCCAAAATTCAAGATGCTGACTCCACCTGCTGCTTCCCATGCTAGGCAAGGATGCATGGTTGGCAGCACTAGACTTAAAAGAAGCATACCTGCATATCCCTGTCAGTGAGTCTTGCAGAAGATACCTATGCTTCAAAGCAGGCTACATGCACTATCAGTTATTTGCACTGCCCTTTCACTTATCTACTGCACCCAAGGTATTCACAAAGTGCCTAGATCCAGTCATTGCATTTTTCAGGCAAATAAATATTCAAATTTACCCATACCTGGATGATTGTCTAATTCAGGCAGAAAGCCAGGACATTCTTGTGAATCATCTGGCCTTTGTTCAGAAGGTACTGACTTGTGTGGGGTTCACCATAAATGCAAAGAAATCACACCTGGTACCCTGTCAACAAATTATATTACTGGGAGCAAGCTTGAATACAACTTCCCAGATGGCTTTCCTCACGCCAGAGAAACAGATTCATTTGACAACCTACTTCAAACAAGTGGCCACAACAACCCAGCTATCTGCAAGGCAAACACTGCAAGCCTTGGGGTTCATGGCCTCCTGCATTCTTCTAATTCCATATGCAAGGCTGCATATGAGGAAACTACAATGGTATCTCAAAAGTCTATGGTGTCAACCTTCACAGGATCTAGAAGCAAGGATTCCTATCATACCTTGCCTACACCTAGAGTTTCTTTGGTGGCCAGAGTCCTGCCACCAAAACAGGGGACTACCATTCACATTACCCCCTGCCACCCAAATCCTAACAACAGATGCATCAGACTATGCATGGGGGGCTCACTTGGCAGGGAAGTGCATTCAGGGCAAATGGAACTCACGTCCAATGCACCTGCACATAAATCAAAAGGAAATGTTAGCTGTACAGAATGCTCTGACAGCCTTCAAGGACAACATTCTTCCAGAACAACTAATGGTAAAGACACCACTGTCATATGGTACATAAACAAGCAGGTGGGTACACATTTTACCCCCTCTGCAGACTAGCCATGGCATTGTGGAACACAGCCTTGAGCTACCAAGTGAATCTACAAGTTCAATTCCTGCCAGGAAAACTAAATATACTGGCAGATGGAATAAGCAGAAACCTCATGGACCCACATGAGTGGAAACTGGAACCAAGGATTTTCAACATGTTGACAAGCAAATGGGGGAGCCCAGATACAGACCTGTTTGCCTCCCCCCAGAACCATCAACTGGACAAATTTTGCACAAGGATTCCCCACAAGCTAGCTTGGAAAGTGGATGCTCTGTCCTTCAACTGGAAAAACCTATCAGTTTATGCCTTTCCTCCTCTGCCTCTGCTCTCCAAGATACTACTAAAGATCAAACAGGATAACCCAAGGATGATTTTAATTGCACCAGACTGGCCTCACCAACACTGGTACCCACTCTTGCACAGTGTGTCATGCCTGGCTCCATGGCACCTGCCTCAGACTCCTTCCCTGTTGTCTCAGCAGGAGAACCAGATTCTGCACCCTCATTTGCAAACCCTGAACCTAGCAGTCTGGCTAATTACCTAATCTCTCCTTTACCATCCCTCAGTAAATAAGTGCTGGATATCATTTTAGAGGTAAGGAGGCCTAGTACTAGAAAATCTTATGCTGCAAAATGGAAAGGATTTTGTGCCTGGAACCAATCTCAAGGAATGAACGCAGCAGTGTCCAGTTTACCTCAGATTCTACAATACTTGACTGAAATGCTTCACAAGGACTTGTCCTTTTCCTCCATCAAAATTCATGCTTCAGCCATTTCAACTCATAGCACAGCGCCTCCCCTCTTCTCTCATCCACTGCTCAAGCAGTTCCTCAGAGGGGCCAAAATTTTAAGGCCACCCAGGAGAGCTCCAACTCCAGCCTGGGATCTTAACTTTGTCTTGGAGAAACTCACTCTTCCTCCTTTCGAGCCAGCTGCTACTGCCGATTTAAAATTTCTTTCCTGGAAAACAGCTTTCCTTTTAGCAATCACTTCTGCAAGAAGGGTATTTGAATTTCAGGCCCTTATGGCAGTGGAACCTTTCATCATCTTTCATGCGGACAGGGTGTCCCTCAGAACCAATCCCTCCTTCATGCCCAAGATGGTATCCAGTGTGGCTCTTAATCAGTCTGTTCATTTGCCTACCTTTTTTTCTAACCCACAGAATAAAGGGGAACGGATACTGCAAACTTTAGATGTGCACAGACAGCTTAGATTTTACTTGGACAGGACTAAACCTCAAAGGAAATCTGAACAACTGCTTGTGGCATTTGCTGCAGGGACAGAGTGGAAAGCTATTTCAAAACAAACCATTTCAAAATGGATAGGCCACTGCATTCATTTCTGCTATAAGCACCATGGAAAACCTATCCCACAGGGCATCAGACCCCACTCAATCAAGACTGCATCTATCTCTGCAGCCTTTCTCAGGGGTGTCCATACTAGGGACATCCTAGAAGCTGCTACCTGGAGTTCTGAACATACTTTCACCAAGCATTATCATTTGCCAATTTTCTCTAAATCCAGAGCTGGTTTTGCCACTGCAGTCTTGCAGGGCCTTATAGCTGGTCTTAACTCATTACAGCCGAGTGCTCCTCCAGGTGTCTTCTGCAGTTAACCCCTACTGCTCCTCTAGGCGTCAAATATTGATTGTTCATATTTGCAATAATAATTCCAAAACCATGTTACTTACAAGGTACCAGGATATTTTGTCTTGAACCATATGTGATGGCAAACACAACTCTCTTGATATTTGACCTCTCTCAATGAGAATTTTCTAGAACTGTAAGGTGATAACTTAGTTTTTAAAGGCTTAAGCCATGCCCACTAGGGGTTAAAGGTGCACACTCAAAAGAGCTGCTCCGGAGTTTAAATTCCTCCTTCCGACCTTAGCTTTGGGAATCTACCCAAATGTAATGACCAACAGTGAAACATGAAGAACATAGTACAGTTGTGTACACTTACCATAAATGTAGATGTTTGAGTGTATTCACTGTTGCAGTCCTGGTTACCCTCCCTTCAGCCCCCTTTCTTCTTTTGGCTATACCTCTACTCTCACTTACTATGCTCAAAAAGCTTTTTGGTGTATTTGCTTTTTTGTTGGAGGTATATCCTTGTATTTATAGATTTAATTGCTTCCCATTAGGGGGCACCTGACATCTGGGGCAAGAAAAACTGATGTAATGGCGTCGGCTGCATGCTTTATACCCCTGATGACCTGACGTCATGGAAGAAGGGACAGCAACCGATGCAGGACCCAAGACTTTGTTAATCAGGCCGACTGAGGGCTACTGCAAGCAGATAACCCAAATGTAATGACTACAACAATTAATACACTCGAACATCTACATTTATGGTAAGTGTACACAACTGTACTTTACATTATTTCCTGGAGACTGCTGATCCCCAGAAAGCTTAATAACTGCTTTATAGGTGACAGCTTAGAATCTGTGCTTATATTCTGATGCTGGTGAGAGTAGGAGCAGAGTCCATTGATTCCTGACTTTTTCTGGTTGGCGAGTGAGTGTCTGTGCTTAACGTACCTCATTGGTCTGGTTGCTATTTGAAGCATCTACCAGAAAAAGGCTACAGGCTTGCAGACCATTGCATCATCTGGGGCAAGAATGTGGATCACCAAACAGGCCGTGGCCTGCTTCTCTTCTTGGGACTGGTGCTAAAACTAGCTAGTTTTAGCTAGAACTAGCCAGTTTTTTTTTAGTTTCAGCACTCAAAACTGTTTCCTTGTGCTCAGCACTTGCTCAGAACTCACTGTAAGCACTAGATAAACTACAAACTACTACAACACTCAACTTTCCTCACTTGTTAAGAGGAAAAGAGTTCTTAGTACTTAAATTAATAAACACCTATCCAGGTATGTCCATGGGTCAGCTCCCAGTGTTTTCTCCTGTCCACCTGATGAAACTGGGCATCTTGGAGCAATGTAGCAATTGCCTCATGTACACCGACAACCCTCTCCTCCTACCACCCAACACTACAACCTTTGAGAGATGCACTTATATAGCCAAACTGGAAGCCAAGCTCTCTCCAGCTAAGACTGGACTAGACAGTCAAGAGGAGAAGGTTAACACCTGCACCACACTACACTCAACACATAGTCCTTCAAAACCCACACTACCAAAACCCACACATAGAAACACAAAACACACACCCACATTCACGGAGGCTCTCAATAAATATCTGCCCAAGCAACAGAGACCTCCCAAGCTGAAACACAGACAACCAAAACTCTCCAACACTTCCCAATTGACATATAGCCCACAAAATCAGTGTGCCACTCAACCTCAGCCCATAAGGCAAAACAATGTCCCCAACACACTAGTCATATGTGACTCTATAGTCAGGCGCACTGATGTCCCACTCACTAGGCTAAACAAGGAGAAAGTTACTGTCAGCTGCCTGTCAGATGCCAGGATCCACCACATAATGCACGGACTCAGGTCACTCCACAACAAGTACAAATATGACTCTGTCAATGCCCATGTTGGTGTGAATGACCTAAGATGTACCTCCCTGGACTACGGATCTTGTAGCCCAGGAGGGTATGACCCTAGCCCTGAGTATCATCCTGCCATCACCCAGAATTATACCACAGTACAAGGACAAATTGACTGACTTCAACAATTGGCTAAGCTTCTGGTGTCATTCTAAGGGGATCCAGTATCTGTCTGCCTGGGACGATATAGTCAACAGACCACGATGTTTTGCCAGAGATGGCCTGCACCTGTCTCCCCTGGCATTCCGGATACTGGCTAAGGCTCTTGTCACCCCTATAGTGCCTTTTTTAGGCAAGGTTCAAATGCTAAATTCACCACAGTAACAGGTACAAGCAAGCAAACTCTGAGGGTAATGCTACTCAATGCTAGAAATCTAAACCTCAAAATGCACTCACTCGAGGCACTCCTTAAAATGGAGAACACTGACATCTGTGCAGTGACAGAGACCTGGTTCAAGGCTCCAGACAGCAACCCTGCATTACCAGGCTATAATTCATACCACACCTTTCGGCCACCTAACCTGGACCGAAACACTAAAGGTGGAGGCATGTCCATATTTATTAAGGATATCCACACCTCCAGGCTAGTTGCTCAGCATAATACATCCGAAATTATCAAAGTGCAACTAACACTGGGCAAGACTGCAATCCAGGTTGTAGCTTGTTACAGATCCCCCACCATGCCCCAGTATTCCCACTCTTCATTCCTTAAGATACTGGAAAATATGAAGGTGCAACCTAATACATTAATTATGGGTGATTTCAACTACCCCACCATCAACTGGGAAAACTACTCATGTACCAACTCATTCGCTCAACGTTTTCTGGAATTCATAAATTCCAGTGCCTTGGATCAGCTTGTCCACACCCCCACCAGGGGCAGCAATATCCTGGACCTGGTCATTGCCAATATGGGTAACTGTTGTTCCACTCCAGAGGTCAACTCTGTGCTGGTCAGATCTGACCACAAGCTAATCACCCTAGACCTCCATATCCCACCCCACCTTCCATTAAGGAAACCACCGTCAAAAACTACTCCAAAGCCAACTTCATGCTTCTTACGACAGAAGTGGCAAACTTCACGACACCCCATTCAGATGGAAAATAGAGGTATGACTTGTGAATCTTACACACATGCACTGTATAACCACATATATGAGTGCATGGATCATGCCATCCCTAAAAGAACCAAGATGCTATCCTCTAAAAAAAGGAAGCCGATCTGGTGGTCCCCTGCCATAAACAAACTCTACAACAGAAGGAAGAAGCTGTTGCAAAAAAGAGTAAAATCCCAAGATTGGAGAAACTCCCTGGTCAGCCTCAGCAAGAAGCTGAGATCCCTCATAAAATCCTCCAAAGTCAGTTATGAAAATACAATTGCCACTGATTCCAAAGACAACCACAAAGCATTCTATAGCTATGTCAGGAATCTCAATGACAACACTCAGATCTGCTCTGAGCTACAGCACAATGGCAATAAATATACAGAGCCAACTGATATTGCCAACATCCTGGCAGATAGGTTCACTGCTAACTTTACTCTCCTCTCACCCTCCAAAGGGCCCATCTTAATATCAGAAGAATGCAAAGCCCCTGTAATCATGGATGAACAAGTAAAGACTGCACTGTCCAAGGCCAAAAACACAGCATCCATGGGACAAGACAACATCCCAGGCTGCATACTGCATGAACTACAGAATGAACTGGCACCCCACCTAAGTACCATGTTCAATCATAGCCTCACCTCAGGCTATGTGCCTACTGAATAGTGCACAGTGATGGTTATCCCACTCCACAAAGAGGGTGCCACCATGGACCCCGGAAACTACCACCCCGTTAGCCTAACGAGTTTGGTTTCCAAGGCCATGGAACATATCATCTTGAAGCTTATAAACAAAGACATAGGTAACCTCCAAACCCTGGACCCCACTGAGTTTGGGTTTGTAAAAGGTAGATCATGTCTACTAAATCTGATTGACTTCTTTGAAGCAGTCACTAGAGCCATAGACAAGGGCAACGTAGTGCACACAGCCTATCTTGACCTTGCCAAGGCATTCAATACCATCCCCCACTCTGGAATTATAGATAAACTCATTAACTCCCTAAACTTTGCATAAATCCCTCTGTCACAAGATGGGTGGCCAACTGGATCACTGACAGAAAACCACACAGTAAAAGTAGCCGACTCCATGTCCAACTTCAGACCAGTGATGATTGGAGTACTACAGGGTTTTTTCCTGGGTCCTCTCCTGTTCAGCCTCTACTCCTCTAAAGTGCAGGCCAACACAGAAGGTATTTGGCTAACAAAGTTCACAGATGACTGCAAACTGGGTGCCATAATAGAATCACCTAATGATGTACACAGTCTGCAAAAGGGCCTCACAGAGACAGATGCTTGGTGTCAAAGTCATGGCCTCAAGCTCAATACCAAGGCATGCATTGTCATCCCCTTTGGGAAAAACTCAGTACTCATGAACTACCACATAGGCGGTAGCTCACTAAACACTAAAAGTGTGATAAGAAACCTCAGGACACAGGTGGACAGTCGTCTGTCCTTTGATAACCACATCGTCACAGTAGTCAGGAAATCCTTCTATGTGGCACACCTCATCACAAAAGATTTCTCCTCTAGAAAAAAAGGAGGTCATTGTTCATCTCTACTCATCCCTCATCAGACCCATTATAGAGTACAATGCCCCATTTGGCATGTATCTCACAAGACACCTACAACAATTGGAAAGGCCACAGAAATATCTCACTAAGAGGATTACCGGTCTCAAATAGATGCCATACGCAGACCATCTCAAAAAACTCTAGCTCTACTCCATCGCATATCGCCTACTCAAAGGCAATCTCTGCCTAACATACAAAGCTATGTCAAACCCAGAGCTGTTGGACATGCTAAGAAATCCCAATCTGTCTGAACCAAATGCACCAGGGACCTAAACCTTGTCACCATAATAAACAGAACATGCTGGAGGGATAGATTCCTGTCCCAGAGACTTCCCATACTTTTGACCAAATGATCCATTCATGTCAAGCAAAGCTCCTCATTGGCCCTCTTTAAGAAAAATCTTGACGGCTGGATGAGAAATAGAAAATTCACCCCGGGGATCATTTCTGTGGCACTGCTTGAATGGGGCACAGGAAAATAATCTTCTTGGGTGGAGAAAGCCAGGGAACCTTTTTTGGCTAGGCTTATAGAGGCCCCATGGCTGATAGCCTAATACCTACCTATGAACCTATTTATCTCTCACTTCTTTTGGAACTACTTGTCAACATTGATCACTAATACTTGGACACAACATATTTTTTCACTGAAAGAAACAAATAAGATTGAATTTCTTTACTTAGTTATGATTTTTGTCCAAGCCATAATTGCAAAAACAGACTGGAGAAAAAAACTCTAAAATGTACCTCGTAGCATGTACTATCCCATGACTTCTGCGGCCCAAACACTTTATTTCCTCCACAGTTATTACAAAGCAGTCTTGGTCACTGAGGGAGTGGTGAAATGATGCAGGAAGAGAATGAAGAAAAAGAATGAATTTTTTCCTGAGTGGCAAATTTTGTTCTGGTCACCTGTAGTTTAAAAGGTTTGAAAAAAAGGCCCCAAAATACAACTCAGAGCATTTGGAACGCCATGGCTTCTGGGGCTGAGACATCTGACTTAATTTCCTTACTTCCTGATCATTTATTATGGTACAATCTTGCTAAGTTAGGATATATTTAAATAATGCAAGAACACTTTGTTGAATACAATAAAGTATGAGAAAACAAGAAAAATTGTGATCTGAATTTTGTAACAAGGCCAGAGTGGGGGATGGTGGGAATAGGGGGCACATTGAGGGATATGCAGGGGGACAGTGGACAGTTGGGGATCCATGGAGTCCTTTTCCTTGGGTTTCCTTTCATCAAAGGCCAGATTTAAAATATTCAGTACTGCCAAGGAATGCCCCATTTAAAGTGTTTTGGCACAGTACGATAGTGCATCGCAGCATCTGGTGAGTTAAATGTTGTGATGCAACTTGCACAAGTGCATCCATATTTACTTAGGTCATTTGTGAAATACTTCCAGTAAAGTCTATGGGTACCTCTCACATTTTCCCCTCGGTTGTTGTCACTGAGATTAAATATTAGCCATAAAACCTCAATGTCATCAGCACAGAGAAAAAATATTTCACAAATTTTTTTTTTTCTTTAAAGCTGAAAACATTTGCAGATACAGTAAAGATTCAGACTGGCACTTTATGCACCACATACAGTGGTACAACATTTAAGTCACAAAACAAAACACTTTAAGGACATCACACAACTTATCAACAAGGTCTGTTACACTCCATAAAACACTTTGGGCAGGATTCACGAAGCCTCCGTGTAAGAGTTACAAGTCTTACACAGAGGCTGCAGTTAAACGGTGTGACGTCAGCATGCCATGCATATTCATGAGGGCATGCTGACTCACACCCAAGGCTAACACGGTCCATGTAAGAAAGCAGGGGGCGTGTCCGCAGAGCGAGTCCTGCAAACGGACACGCCCCCAGAAGAGGAACAGTCCCAAAAGTAAACCCCCACGAGAGAGTCCGCGTAAATGTCAACAAACACAACACAACACATGCTCCCACAGACTATAAACATAAAATGTAAAAATGAACATGTTATATTTTTTTATAAGTATTAAAGATGTTTGCCCGTAATTGCGCTTGTTTGCGCGGGCGTGCCCGTCACTTAGCCACAGTTAGCAGTCAGTGGAAAAGGATATAAGATCTAAATATGCAAAGTAAGCCAAGAAGCAATAACGTAGTGGTAGAGATGTCGGCTGAAGAGGAGGCAGTCACGGTTCTAACCCCCACAACATCAATTTTTATTACTAGTGAAATAAGCATGAAACAATTCCCTGACATATATGTACATATATAAAATTATATTTTATGTAAAATGTAATAAAATGGGCCATGTATTTTGAAGAAATGTGAGATAATAAAAAAAAAAAATGTCAGAAGTATCTATAGCTGAGCTACGCTCTAACAAGCTGAGTATATCTGCCCGTAGGTGAGCAGTGGTTTAACAGGCGTAAAATGAGTGCCCGGGGTTGAGTAGTGTTGTAACATGCTGAAACTGTGTGCCCATAGCTGAGCTGAGCATAATATGCGTGCTGACAGCCAAATGATGCGTAAACCAGCGTAACCTGTTTGCGCGGAGCTGCGCACTGCGCCAACAAGATAACCGGCGGGCAACATTGAGCAAGCTGTATCAAAACTGCCTTTACACAGACACACCTCCTAGCTTGTGTAGACAGTCATAGAAAAAAAAAGCAGTGGCCAGGCTCGAACTCAGGATACCATGCACCATAGTCAAAGTGCTGAACTACTAGGCCATGACAGTTGCTCTTAGAACTACAGTATTAGCATATATATAGGAATGAATGGAAAGAGAAGCATGACAAAGCAGGTTTTGTGAAGCTGATACATATCCAAAATGGCCAATCACAGATAAGTGCGGGAAAAACGGTATATATAAGCCCCATAGGTGGGAATACACAGCATAACTGATTGTGGAATCGATTTGCAGTCAGGATGGCAGGTGTAGGAGAGGGTAGTTGCTTCCGAGCACAGAGGTGGGGCGTTGAGGAGTCCAAATATATGGTTTGGCTCCTCGTCCATGATCATGAGGCCCAACTCATGCAGGGCCAGGTCCTGTGGGAAGCATACAAGGCTGAGGCATGGGACCGGTTGGCACATAATCTCATCAGTGCCACAGGAATACCAAGGCCTGGTGAACAGGTCTGTCACCACCATGCGGACCTGAAGAGATGGAAGCAGTACCAACTGAACCGTTGGATCCAGGAGGCCCGGCAAATGCCCAACACCCCACTACTGAGTAAGTTACATGTAATTATATATGTAAGAAATTAACCTAGCTGATATTATGGAGACGTGTATTCCAATATTACTTCATTTATATTACAGCTGCAGGTGTCCGTTCCATGAATCATCGAGCCTATGCCGATAGGCTTGTGCGCTTGCGCCACCAGGCAGGTTAGTAATTCTCTCCCTGTAACTGTTAAAAAATATAAGTATGACAGCTTGCAAAAGAGTGCAGTGTAGTCACTTATTAAAAAAAAGTTCAAGTAACAGTGTAAGATATATTCTGCTAGTACTGTGTGATTACATAAGTGTGATGCAGCCTGTAATCCAAAAAATAAAAATGAAACAAGTCTGAAATAAAGATGTGCCACCTGTAATGTAATAGTACATAACCTGCAGCAGGCTGTAAATTACAGCTACACAAGCTGAGTGCAACACATGTGTGAAATATATCCCCATTTAAAATCTGAAACATGACACAAGTGAGACTGTTGGAAAGGATTGTTGTAACCAAGTAAAACATGTCAATAAAGCCTAGAATTAAGTACCATCCTGAATTGTAAAAATAAAACAAGTGAGAGTGTGAGAAAGAGGTATGAATCCACCAATAAAGTTGTAATAATTCCTGAATAAAGTATACTGCAGTCAGTACAGAATTAAATGAATGTGACAGGCACAACCAAAGAGTGAAATGTGTGCAATAAAGTACTGAAGCTGGAATGTCTGTCCCACAATTCGGATATGTTGCTGTACCTTTGCAATATGCAGATAGTATGGTTGTATGAAATACCAAACATCCACAGTTGTCTAGAGCCATATAAAGCAAATGTAGCAGGATGCTGTAGCTGAACAGAGCCAGATATGAATGTGTATGAATAAAAATGCAATGTATATTAATGTAGCAGTAACATTCCCATCACCAACATGCCTACGTTTACACATAGGAAACTGTAGTCAGACCTGTTGGGTGTATATATCTGCAGCTAGTAGAAATGTACAGCATATGTATAAGTATTTGAAGTTGTTAATGAAATATTTCTTCACCCTACCCTATAACCACAAATAATCCATTCCACATGAAATGGGTATGTGTATTCACAATTAATTCCCCTGGACATTTGTCCTGTTGGTTCATACATATTTGCATGTACGTTGATGCATGTGCCCTGTTCATACATCCAAATCTGATGGCCTGTTGCCATCAATCAACCCTACATGCTGTTTGATTGTATACTGTTGTTCAAATTATGCATGTGTTATGCTTGCTGTTCAATGTCTTGAATTTATAGGAAGATATTGTGGATTTTTACTTTGCCTGTTTATATTAAAGGATCTTTAGGAGACCTAGCAGCTGTTTGATTTCTTCATCTGCTTATTTTGAAAGCCTTTGTTTACGTGCTTCTGGGTCCTGTGGTGCCAAGTGATTTGCATTCATTGTTTGTTACTAACCCAAACTGTCATAAAATAATGCAAAACATAGGACGACAGGGAAGGCGGGTTCCAGCGGACCCACCTCTCCCACCTCAGCTGGCAAGTGCACCTGGCACTAGTGCCCAGGCCGGACCCTCCTCTGGTGGCCCTGTGCCACCTTCGGGTGGAAGCGCTGCAGGGGATGTGGCTCGTCCCCCCTCTGCAAGCATGGCTGGAGGAGACCGTCCACTCACCCTCCGTAGTGTCCAGATTGTGGTGCGTAGGGAAATCAGGCATTCTGTGATTGAGCCCCTACGCCAGCTTGAGGCACGGGTGGCACAACTCATGGGCGTGCCTGCTGCCCATCCTACACAGCCCCCAGCACAGCCCCATCCTGGGCAGTGAAGGCACAGTGGCAACTGCCCATGGGTGAGGATCTCAGTTCCACTGTTGCCATCTGTGGGCTCATGGGCTCGAGATATCCAAACATCCATCCCCGTCAATTGTGTTCCCCCCACATGTGTCATACACCACCCCTGTATGCGTCTTGTTTGTCTTGTCTGTTAACCTCCCCTACCTATCTCCCCAACTATACCTACTTCCTGTACCTGACATTCCACTCTCACCTGAAAAAAAAAAAGGGCACTCTGTTCCCGCAAAAAAATTATGCCCCATACACAGCTGCCCATTTCACAGACATGTCTGCTGGACATGTAAACTGGCAATTACAATTGGCTGCACAACAAATATTGTTGTCCTCACTCCTCTCTCAGGGGTGGAAGGTTTCAAATTTCACACCAAATTACACACATATGCACAGCTGTTGCTGATAAAGAAATGGGCAGCTATGGGCCTATCCTACATCCTTCCTTCAAATCCCGAGCTTGTTTTCCTACTGTCCTACCCTCTTTGTGCCCCCTTTCCTATCTCCCCATTTTCTTTTCTTTCAAAGAAATCAGCGCGGCTGTGCGCGGGAGTAAGCACTTTTAAGCAGTTGTAAGCGGGAGTGCGCTTGTGTGCACTTAGCTAAGCATGTGTGTGCGAAGCTAAGCGACAGTGCGCATGCGTGAGTTCCGTGCAAACAGCACTAACCAGCTTACAACTGCTTAAAAATGCCTTAGTCACTCTGAATGACAAGACCTGTAGTCTGCTCAGATGCAAAATAAAATCCCACTGTCCATCCCGAACCCAGGACCTTGGAAACAGTAGTCTGCATGGCTTACCACTAAGCCATGACTGATATACAAGAACATTGTGCTGAAAGAAATATATCATGAAATAGTAGGAATGAATGTAAAGGGAATATAGGAAGTCTAGTACACAAAGCATGTCATGTGTATTTACTGTCAAATCTAGTGGATTTGTAAAATATTTGTTTGTGAAGAGAAACAGCCATGCTAGTTGGTAGCTTGTAGGTAATAATGTCACAGTAGCACCTTGCAAGCCACACACATACACAGAGCAGGATAAACACTGCCATAGTTTAATAGTTAAGAGCCCAGACATAGCAACTGTGACTGAGTTACAGGGATGTCCCTGTTTGAAAACAAATGTTAACTGTGCCCCACTGACTCCCTGTGAAATGTACTAACAGTAGGCAGAAAGGTGTTACAACACATGCTATAGTAACTATGAATTACTGAAAGTATGCACCACTTGCACATCACAAATGGTGTAGTAATACATATGCTCAAAATAACCCACAGTCACAACTGCAGAATATCAGAAAATTTCATGGGTGTATCCCACTGATATGTACCATTCCATGAGGCTGATAAAAGATGCACCTGAGAGTATCTGAGGCCTGCTCAGCAGCATAATCAAATACCCTTCTACGTGTCAAGGCCCACACCATGGCAAGACCACACTGCATGCAGTACCACCCTACCACAACAAACACATAGGGAATTGCTGCTCAAACTGATATAGCAAGCATTACAAGCTGTGAATGTAAATGGAAAATAGGAAAGCCATAGCAACACATTACAGTAAAGACACCTAGCAGGCATACAAGGAGTGAATGTAAAGGGCAAATATTGAAGCCATAGCAACAAATTGCAAGAGCCACTGCTATATACCAGTTAC
Source organism: Protopterus annectens (assembly GCF_019279795.1). NCBI lineage: Eukaryota > Metazoa > Chordata > Ceratodontiformes > Protopteridae > Protopterus > Protopterus annectens. The sequence goes on from NC_056728.1 coordinate 900,895,519, forward strand.
ACCACAAGTCCCACAGGAAAGCACACACACCCATATACACAGTATTACTAGTCTTAGGTGTCAGTTTACATACACACTGAGAAGAGGAAACTGGAGGAAGGAATACTCAGGTTACAGTACAACATGCATTGCAGTGTCTACAACACAGCCTGAAATATGAGAGACATACCAACCGTTAGACTCACAGAACTGTGTCCACAGCATACCAGCATGGTCCCCACCCTGATAATCTGAAAGGGCTACGCCTACCTAACAAACCTTTTTATAGCACTGTCCTGAAATCACAGTGAGAACTGCAATCACTACACAACAGACTGCATGCAGTTAGTAAATGCTGGCTAACAATTGGTGCAGAGGCCATCGCATGGACATGTGCAGATACCTACAAAAGCATCCTGTACTCCCAGTCCACACATGCAATACTTTCATTGCACCCTCTGGAGGTAGAGACAGAGAAAGAGAGAGAGAGAGAGAGAGAGAAAAGAAAAGAAAAGAAAGAAAATATATAACAACAAAACAAACAAGTTGTCATCACAACCTGACACTGCCAAGGCAAACTGAAGCTAGCAAGAGAAGCAGCAGCAGGCCAACTATCAGAACGCCAATGCAAACAGCTGTAACAAACACAGGTAATGTAAAGTAATAATATAATAGTCTACATACTGTGAACCCTCCATATGTGTTATTGGTCTGTATCTATGTATATGAAGATGTGCATAGGGCAGGGGACATACTGCAACTGTCACTGAAGGCTGTACATACATATGTATGTAAAGTTAACTATGTGCACATATCAATGTAGGTTGTAGTGCAATGTACAATGTAGGTTGTACAGTAATGGATGTTCATCAGTACGTTAGTGTGTGTATACATATGTGTAAATAAAAAGGTTTATATATATATCTATCATATGTATATGTATGTATATCGAGATATGTATGTATATGTATATGTATATATATATATATATATATATATATATATATATATATATAATATGCATATATGTAATACACACATACATATATAGATATATGTAGATACATATACATATACAGACAGATCTGACTGTCTACAGATATGTCTGTATATGACTATCTCTCTCTCTGTCCCACCCCTCTCTCTCTCGCCCCCTCTCTCTCTCTCACCCTCTCTCCATATCTATATCTATATATATATATATATATATATATATATATATATATATATATATATATATATATATATATATATATATATATATATATATATATATATATATATATATATATATATATATATATATATATATATATATATATATATATATATATATATATATATATATATATATACTGAGTGAGGCACATGTGTGCAGATGTATTGCAACAGGTGCCTGGTGACAAAGGCATGAAGTGAACACCAGTGTGGATACTGGAGTACCATACCCCATTCCAAAACACTTACACCAGTATCCACCACATATGTGCTTGCCTGGCCACCACTGCATGTGTCAGGGGGAACAGGGGCAACAAGTGTACAATAGGCTCCCCATTGATATTCATAGTGGCACACTAGTCCTGTAATACCTGTACATGGTATGTGTCAGCAGACATGGTGTGTCAGCTATGAACATGTAGGTCACTGTACCCCTCTACACCCCACAATGTCCTACACGGTATGTACCTCCCATGACAGCTACAGATATGGAGAAGGACACAGTCATACGTAAGAAACTGTGACAATGCACTCAAACACATTACCTATACAGAGTGACTGACTAGACCACAGAGCGCACCCATACTACCTACATAGAGGTTACCACTGCTGGATATACATAGTTAAGTCACACCCATGACAGTTGTCCAACAACCACGGTAACACCTCACAACATCCATAGCCCAAATGACCTATGTCTGTCATCCTTGTCACCACAGTAAAGAGCACATGGTGGAGGTACAGGTTCCTACCCACAGATAAGACATACCCTGGAGTAAACCACACAGCATTAAGAAGCAAGGCTCCCCATGAGTAGATGTCAGACATACCCCTGCTGAATGTTATGCAGATAGGTAATATGCCATATGAGTCACCCTGTGTAACTTTTTGACAGGAGCAGGTACGATCACATCACATGTGTCACAAGGGGCAGGGTAGCATAACAGTATGCTGCTGTAGGCCCAGGGCCAGTAGCATACTACCTACCTAACACACAATGCACACCCACAAACCCATTGCAAACCAACTATGTGAGGTGGAATGAGTGTGCCACTGACTGGGAGCATGTTATGTAATGGTGTGATTGCTCACCATGACTGTCTGTCAGTCATGGTAGTGTGTGTCCGAGGAGTGAGGCCAGAGACAGATGTGTGAGGCATTGTGATCCAAACATACTACATTGCCATATGTTGTGCTGTGTTACCCTGTATGTGACTGCAGTGTAGGTAGGGTTATGGCAAGTAAGAGTAGTGTGCATTACCAGTGAAATATGTAACGTGCATTGCATGCAGTGCATGGGTTGATAATGTTTCCCATACAGTACCTTGATACAAACCCCCAGTGTGAGGTCGTGCATTGGACCTGAACCAGTGTGCTAACTGCTGGAGTATACTAGTCTGTCGTATGGAGTGTGCCAGGTACTGTTGCACAGTTGTCGGTTGAGCACTGATATCTGGTCATTTACATGTGTATCCCCCAATAGACAGACAGATGCTATATATGGGAGTTAAGTTATATCACTACAGTCGAGGATCATGTGTATTATGTGTGCCATATTTTGCTGACATATATTGCTACATATTTTTTCTTTTTCTTTTCAGGGCTATGGTTCACCAGCGAAACCCTAACTACTCTGCTGCGGAGGATGAGGAGATACACCAGAGCCTGGTGCAGGATTTCGCAATACTCTTTTTCCGCACCAGCCAGAACCAGCAGGAGAGGGCTGCACTGTGGCAAGACCTGGTCCGTCGAGTAAATGACATAGGCACACATAACCGGACATATGAGCAGGTACGCCATCACTGCAGTGATTTAATTAGAAATGTCCGTCAGCGTGCATCAGATATCCACAGGCAACAGCTTGCCACAGGTGGTGGGGTGGCTATAAATCCCTCCGTCACCAGACTGGAGGGACTACTCCTAAGTGTTGTGGCTCCAGCCCAACAGCAACAACAGTAGCAGCATACATGCGTAATGATGAAGGCTGGAGCCACCCAGCAGCAGGACTCGGAGCGTGCAGGTAACATGCCATATGTATAGTTGACTGTTCTGTACACTGGTAGTATATGCATGTGTGAGGTGTGTCCTTGGTTTGTAGCTGTTATCTTGGTAATTATTGTGCAAGAATGATATTCTCAATATCAGCAGTAGACCTGTGGAAGCCAACTGTTGTACTACTGAACTGTATCATATTCACAGTATCAATGGCACAGTTGTGCCCACTGACAATAAATGTCTCATTTCTGCAGGTCCCTCTGGTGTAACAGCAAGGCAGCCTATCCATGCTGGTGAGTGTGTAATAACAATACCTTCAATACTCTTGATACTAATAGTAATAATAGGCTGAAGCAGTAGTGCTATGTGTTTGATTGCAGGTGTGTTTGTGTCTGTGTGTTGATATCTCATATACTGAGGAGTGTGCATGTGTGCATGTGTGCATGTGTGCATGTGTGCATGGGTGCATGTGCACCTGTGTGCATGTGTGCATGTGCACCTGTGTGCATGTGTGCATGTGCACCTGTGTGCATGTGTGCATGTGTGCATGTGCAAGTGTGTGCATGTGTGCATGTGTACCTGTGTGCATGTGCACCTGTGTGTATCAGTGGTGACATTATGTACACATTGTAAACTGTGTTTCCTGTCTTACTCCCACAGGTTCTGGTGCTGCTCTGGTGTTGTGCAGCAGGGAACCTGAATCAGCTGCCATGGATAGTGATAATGATGATACATGTGTAATGGCACAGGGAGGTGTGCCAGGGTCCGTCGTTGTTCAGCCAATTGACAGTACACAGCTGTCGACCCCATCAATGCACACAGTCATCCTGCCAATACATCCTTTGTCACCAATGTCCCTAGGTGATGGACAGGATACAGTGGGCATTGACCATGGTAATGTGGTATTGGTGGCACATGCATCCCCACACAGCAGCCATGGACAGGTCCTGACATGGTGCCACACAGGCAGATGTCCAGGGATTCTCGTGGGAGCATCCGTGGGTGTACTGCCCCTGTCAGACGTGCCCACAGAGGTCTTTCAACCTCAGCTATGTTTCGGGCTGTAATGCAAGCACAGTCACGTATGGAACGGTACACCAAACAGGGTCTGAGGGAGCTGAGAGCATGTCGCACAGCTATGAATGACAGTATGCGTGATGTTGCGGCTGCCATCCATAATTTCACTGAGGTCATTGACAGACGTTGGGGGGACACATTAGATCTGTTCCACAACTACATGTCCATGAGCCAGGGCAATGGTAGATGGTTGAGGTGTCGACGTGGGCATATGCCAGCAACAGCAGCAGCTGGCAGTCATTGGGGATGACAACAGGCCCGCGGCTGCTCCCATAGTGCCAGCAGCAGCCCCAGCAATGCTGGGTCTGTGCTGTCATCAGACCGCCCCAGGAGACCACGTGCACGTGGCTCTGGACAGTCCCAACAGGGACCTGTCTCCAGTCACCAACCACCTGCTTCTTATGACAGTACCCAGTCTGGCTTAGTACCTGATACGGTCCGTAGCACCCTTGCCAGGCACAGGTACCGTGTCCGTGGCCAGAGACAGTGATCTGTATGACCTGGCAGGTACAGTCTGTGGCTGTCCACAAACACCTGTATATGGCAGCCATGAGGTGGAACTGTGTGCATGCATACACACATGCAAATTGATAACACCTAGGGCTACTGCATACATGCACACACTGCATCAGCATTGCCCCATCTTGTACTGCTGTCCCTCACCAACACACACCCACATACATGTCAATTGGTTGTATCAGTGGCAGACTCAGGCATACCTCCTGCAATCTGCATACCTCCTGCAATCTGTAACATCGGTGCAGGAACAGGTTAACATGGTGCTGATGCACAGGGTGACTACATAGAAGTGTAGTAATACTATCATGTTGTCAACAGTACAGTGTAATGATATCATTGTGGGTATATCCCAGCATGCCTGATGCAGTAACAGTATGATTGTCATTGTATTGTTTTGTACACCCATAGTAATTACCATAGTGTAATGTCTGCACATCTTTGCATACTGGTGGTGAGGCTGTCAACAGAAGGCCACCTACATAGGTAGCACAGGGGATAAGAACATGTAAGTATTGATACTCAGTGATGAACATGTACACTGCAAGTTGCATGCTGTCCACACTCGACTCTGCAATGAGGATGTTTGAGGATGTTGATATCTGTGCAGTAATACACAACAGGTTCAAGACTCACAAGAGCACCCTAGCACTACAAGGTCACACCTCATACCATGCTTGACAGCCCCATAATACAGAACTAACTATGACAGGAAGAAGAGTCTCCACACATGTCAAGGATACTGTGGTGCCAGGACAGGTAGCATACATCCTACTAAGTTTGGAACTGCTGAGTGAGGGCTCAGTGTCTGTTATTCGAAATGTGCATTAGTTCAGGTATGAGCACTTGGGTTTCAGGCCAGTTATTCTACATTACGAAGGTACATGGTCTGTACACTTGTGGGAGGTGAGGCTGGACCCTGCCCGTCTGACCTGTGAATTTCTGGGTACAGGCTTATAATGCCTGCATATTTTCACTGTTACCTACTGGAAGTGGGACACCTTGTTTGTTGTAGCATAGACTAGATCCAGGCCTGCTGACTGTAGCTTTGTTTGTATGCATGTTTGCTTGTTATTTCCCTGAAACACTGATTCCACCAGCAATGCAGCTGTACAGTGCCTCTGTGGATCCCTAATGACATCTGTATTGCTTACTGTACTGATGTCCATGTCTCACTTGACAGAACGTCACTGTTTGTCCTGTTTGCATGTAAGTTGCCTGTAACACATTGCATATGACTTACCTGGCATTTGCTCATGAAAGCATTTATATATGTCAGCACTAACAAATCAGAAGCACTACACCCACATATACTCACCTTGAGTACCTTGTTCCCCATTGGCCCTATGTGTTGTTAATTATTATGGAATTCACAATACTATGGTAGCATGTGCAAAGGTCACTTGTCAATCTCCTCTCTGGTCCAGTTGGTGAATCTGTGAGTCATGTGGCAATGTTACAGCTGCCTCATGTACACAGACAACCCTCTCCCCTTCCCATTAACTTACAACACATGTGAGAGATACAACCACATAGCCAAACTGGGGGCTAAGCTCTCTTAACTCAGTACTGGCATAACCTGTCAGGTGGAGTGGGATACTACAGTGAATACAATACCAGTCTCACATAGACCTACCATGACAGCAATCCAAACACATAAACACACAGGAACATTCTTGGAGTCTCAGAATAGCATCCTGCCTGAGCAGCAGACACCTACAAAGCAGACACACAAGCAAACGTTACACCAGAACAGAGCACGTGCAACACATAGCTCACAAAGCCTGTGTGCTGAGCAGTCACAGCCCGTATGGCTAAACAACACACCTGCTACAGTTGTAATAGGTACCTCTATCGTCAGGTACACTGAGGTCCCGCTCACCAGGCTGAACAGGGAGAAGGTCATGGTGAGATGCCCATCGGGCACTATGATCCACCACATAACAAAAGCATACAGGTCACTCCAAGGCATGTACAAATATGACTCAGTCATTGTCCGTGCCAGTGTGAATGACCTGTGATGTACCTCCCTGGACTACATGATAGGGGACATAGAGGGGTTCTCTGAGCATGTGGCACAGGCTGGTATGACCCTGACCTTGAGTAGCATCTTACCCTCACCAAGAATGCTGCCACAATGTGTAGACAGGATGATCAATTTCTACAACTGGCTTATGTTTTGGTGACATTCAAAGGGGATCCAATGCCTGTCAGCGTGGGATTACATGCTAGACAAGCCATGATGCTTTGCTAGGGACAGCTTGCACCTGTCACCCATGGGCCGTTGTATATTGGCAAAGGCTCTTGCTACACACATAGTGCCTTTTTATGCAAGGCTCAAATGACATAGCCACCTACACAGGTATCACACGGGATAGGACACTAATAGTAATGCTGCTACTCAACGCCAGCAGTGTAAACCTCAAGATGCATGCACTGGAAACTGTCCTTAGCATGGAGAACAGCAATATCTGTGCAGTAACAGAATCCTGGTACAAGGCTCCCAGGTGTACCCCATCACTGCCAGGTCATACCTCATACCATGCTTGTCGTCCCCTAAACATGCAGCAAACCAGAACAGGGGGGAAGTATCCAAAGGCACCACAGATGCACACACCTCCAGGTTGGTGGCACAGCACAAAGCATCAGAGCCTATCCATGTGCAACTAACAGTGGGTTAGACTGCCTTCAGGTTCATAGCCTGGTGCACACCACCCTCCCATACCCAGGAAACCCACTTGGCCTTCCTGACAACACTGGGAATATGATGGTCACTACAAACACCATTATATGGGTGGACTGCAACTACCCAAACATAGAGTGTGAGCATTACTCTAGCTCCAAGACCCTAGCTGAAAGGTTCCTAGCATTTATTCACTGAATTGCTATGGAACAACTTGTTACCACTCCCACAAGAGGTGAAAACATGCTGCACCTGTTCATCAACAACATGTGGACTATATGCTTCAGACCAGGCATGTATCCCTCGCTGGTAGGATGACACCATATACAACTCACACTGTACATTTACATACCACATGCAGCCCCTGCACAGAACACCACAGTCATAAAGTTGTCTAATGCAAATTCCATGTATTCACATGAGGCAGGCTTCAGAAATGGGAACTATTGAAGGTCACAGGTACATATGTGTATGTGGCACACACATACATCATGTGTGCATTGACATTACTGACATAATCTATGTCTTGCAATATTGGGAACAACACCCCACACACATGGACAAACTGTGTGACAAAAACACACATGGCTTTTGTAGGATACAAACCCCTACCTACCTATGTTTTGACACTTGTGAGAGACGCAGTAGCAGAGCTCGCTATTGGCATTACTGGGAGGCTTGCTTTCCCCTGCTGTACTTACAGGGTGCTGACATCATCACTGTTTAGACAGTGGAATATGCAGCATGTGGTGTGTTGTACTAGTTGCCAAAAGGGACATTTCTTTTACACATAGAATTGCATACACCCTACTCCTCCCCACATTCACACATACACTGAGCACTTGCAGGATTCAAACCCCTACCTAACTATATTATGACACTTGTGAGAGATGCAGTAGCAAAGTGCACTATTGGCATTACTGGGAGGCTTGCTTTCCCCTGCTGTACTTATAAGGTGCTGACATCATCACTGTTTAGACAGTGGAATATGCAGCATATGGTGTGTTGTACTAGTTGCCAAAAGGGACATTTCTCTTACACATATAATTGCACACACCCTACCCCCCCTACATTCACACATACACACACACACTGAGTACTTGCATGATTCAAACCCCTACCTAAGTATATTATGACACTTGTGAGAGATGCAGTAGCAGAGCGCGCTATTGTCATTACTGGGAGGCTTGTTTTCCCCTGCTGTACTTATAGGGTGCTGACATCATCAGTGTTTAGACAGTGGAATATGCAGCATGTGGTGTGTTGTACTAGTTGCCAAAAGGGACATTTCTCTTACACATAGAATTGCACACACCCTACTCCCCCCACACATTCAGCACTTGCAGGATTCAAACCGCTACCTAACTATGTTATGACGCTTGTGGAATACACAGTAGCTGAGTGCGCTATTCAAATGACTGGGTATCATTTGTGCTCCTGACATATGTATAGTGTGCTGACATCATTATTTATGAAGAGGTATGTACATCTGTTACTATCCATCAGTAAGGGGGAGAGCATATATATGCATTAACTTTGCAGAGGCACAGTGGCCTACTGTACTGCGGAGGCAAACGCCAAATACACTGTGGATAGCCTTCTGTATTCCCTAGGGACAACAGCCTAGTATTGAACTCTATGGCCATATGTTTACCTGCCAGATGCAAGTATCTGTTGCTCATAAACTGTTTGTGGGTCTTTATTGCCATAGCTTTCCCTATGTCTATGAACAACTTGTGTACTGTGGCAGATGTTTGCATATGAGTGGGATCCACTACTTTACTTATGTCTCTGTTGTAATTTCACTGTGTGCACTGGGCAGATTTCTGTATTGTGGGAGGTTCCTGTATTAACACATACAAATGCCAGATATGTGTGTGCAACTGCTGAACTGTGACATGGCCTAAGTGTGTGAACATGCCCAGTTCACAGTTTATATGGCTTCTTGACTGACACGTCTCATTTCTCTAAGTGTGCGAGCATGCCCAGTGTGAACTTTCCATATGTTGAGATGTGTGGTCCACCACATTTGTGTTTGTGTGTGGACTTCATCTATATTTCACATGTACAGTTGAGTGTTGGACGTCAGGTTGTGTTCCTACTGCCCAACTGCTTTGTGTCTGAACCTCACAGGCATTATGCTGTGCCTGCAGGGTTGCCATGGGATAGTTTGCATGCAGTTGTCAACATCCTTTCATACTGACCAAACAGTGTATTGTCATATAGTGTACTGGTTCAGTACTTTCACTGTGGTGGACAGTATCATCGGTTTCAGTCCTATCACTGCTTGTAATATTTATAGTGAACACACCAGAATGGTTGAGGGCTAGTTGTGCAGATATGACCTTGTTGCCTTTTGTTCAGATATGGACAACATAGAACAAGATTGTCCGACATTGTTAATGTATTCCACGACTTGTGTGGACAGTGACAAACAATGGCCATGTGCCCTAGGCCATTTGTAATGCTAGTCAGAGAGTGTTTGTCCTTCAACACACATATTTACTGGTGTTTGCCATGACATATTTCAAGGTTAGTGTGCTGTGCCTCTGTCTACCCGTGACATACAGGTGATATCTAGGGTACACCTACCATCTCCCATCCAGTCATCATGATTCCTCTGGATGACAGTCAATGAGGGACTCCCTGGATAACCTGTACTGGGAGTTTAGTCATGAGTGGAGTGAGCTTCTGGGTTATGGACCAATCGGTACAGCATGTCCTGTTTATGTCTGTGCTGGGGTTCAGGCCTGTCATGTGCCTAGGTCACCAGCATTCAGATTTTACATGGTGCCAAATGTCCATTGATTCCAGCTTGGTCATGGCTTTATACATCAGGCACAGATCACCTCTAGCCAGGCGGTATGGCACTGTGTGGAGCTGCAGTTTGTTTACTCAGGCAACACATGGCATCTGTTACAGCTTTGAGATCCTCCTGGTGGGGTATTTGTGGGGTCTTTCCAGTTGCTGCAGGTGTCTGCTATGGTACATCCCACAAGGGCCAATGTACGCAATTGTGAGGCTGCTGATGGATGACTAGAGAGGCACAATGACCTACCCTGACCTAGCTGTGCTTACCTTCATGATTAGGTGGGTATATGTTATGTTTCTGTAACCACTACAGGCAATTGGTTGTCACATGCAGGATATCTATCTCCTTGTGTCCCCAGGTCTCTTATTGCTCCTGATGTACTTAATGGGTTAACACCTATGTGGTAATTTGTGGCCACGTACTGTGTTTCCACAGGGGATGACTATACACTATTCTGCATTTTGCTTGTTGACATGGCTGTGGCACCACTTGTCTGTTTCTATGTGTGCCTTTTGTAGGATGCTTGTGTCAGCTGGTGGGTCCGATATGGTGGGCAGTTTGTAGTCATCTGCGAACCTGTTCAGACACAGTCCTTCAATGTTGGCCTGTACCTATGTGACATATATACCATACAAGGGAGGTCCCAGGACCGTGCCTTGTGGGATGCCAGTTGTACCTGGTTTGTAGTCTGACATGGCTGCATCATTTGTGACCAGGTCAGTTCTGTCCTTGAGCTGGTTTGCAACTCATCTACTTGGATAGGGGTTTATAGTTAGGCTGGTGAGCTTATCTGTACTGAACAACTGGGGTATTGTATGGAAGGGTTTAGCAAGGTCCAGATAGGCTGTGTGAACCACATTCCCCTCATCAGTGGCCTTGGTGTGTGTTTCACATGGGTCAGACATGTTTAAGGGGCAGGATCTGCCCTATGAAAGCCACACTGGGTAGGGTCCAATGTCTGTAGGTACCCAATCTCGTTATTCCTGGGGTCCATGATCATCCTCTCCATTACTTTGCTGACCAAGATAGTCAGGGTTGAGGGGTGATAGTTTGCAGTATCCATTCAGGCACCACCTTTGTGGTGAGGGACCACTGTTGCTGTACACTGCTCTTTGGGTACATATCCTGTGGTAAGACTGCGAGTGAGCAGTAGTGCTATTTGGTGTTCCATTCTTCTTACAGTTCTTGTTGGACACAACCCAGGACACCATCTGGTGCCATTGATGCTGTGTGGTTTGCTTTGTAGATGCTGGCTGTTACCTCAGCATCTGCAATGTCAGGGGGCCAGCACTCTGCTGGGATAGATATTTGGCAGTTTGGTGCTGGTGGGGAGTTTGCAAATAATCTGTTAGGTTGGATGTTGGCAATGTGTGTGGGTTTGGTGTATTGTTTGTGATATTTGAGTAATGCAGAGCATATCTGTGGATTATCACCATGGTTCCAACCATCAATTAGGACAGCTGTGTGATTAGCATTTGTGTCCTGCACAATTTGTATCGTCATAGGTTCATAGGTTCATACTAGGCTACCTGCTCTGGCCATGTTTGAGCCTAGACAGACTGTGTGTGGCTTTTGACACCCCTTGCAATGTGCATATTATGCCCATTTAGGGTTTACTTTACTAGATGTGACACAGAGATGGCCCCCAGTGTATACCTACTACCTCCCATGCACTTGACCGGATTTCTCTTGTTGAGTATGAGTGTGGAGCTCAGCCTATTATGGACTGGGATTCTGTTCCAGAGTGTAAGGAGCCTCTGGGTTATGAATCTGTCCCTCCAGCACATCCTATTTATCTATGTGTGGAGGTTCAGATATCTCACTGTGGTGTCTCTGCTGGACTTGGAGTTTCTGCAGTGGAGCATGTCCATTCATTCTGGATTGGACATGGCCTTGTACATCAGGCATACATCGCCTCTGACTGGGCAGTATGCATGTGACTTGGGCTGTGGTTTCTTCAGCCAGGCAGCAGATGACAAATGTTTGGACCCTTTATCCTCTTGGTGAGGTATGTTTGGGGTCTTTCTAACTGCTGCAGGTGTCAGGTAAGGTACATCCAAAATGGGGCATTGTTCTCAAGTATGGGCCTGATAAGAGAAGAGTATGGGGGCACAGTGACCTCTCTTGATCTACATGTGAATCCTTTCATGTTAAGGTGGGCAATATAGCAGGTCTTCCTGGCCACCTTGGCAATGTGAGTGTCACATGACAGGTTACTGTCCACTTGTGTCCCTAGGTCCCTCATTACTTCTTCTGTACATAATGGATTACCACCTATGTCATACTTTGTGTGTGCCTTGTTTGGTATGTGGTGAGACATTCATACTCTGCAGTGTCTTCAGGAAGGCTGACTGGGGTTCCTGGGTTTGGGAGGGTGGTCTGTAGCAGGGTGCAAACTGGGACGCAGTTTGAGCCACTGTTACTTGCCCGTGGATAGTCCATGCTGCTTCTTGCTGTGGTACCAACCTAGGGGTGTGGTTATCCTTGACAATTATTGATAGCCACACTCCTATTGTAGTTTGTTCCATGTTTTGGGGCTGTAAAGCATGGTATAAGGCATAACCTGGTAGTATTAGGGTGCTTTTCTGAGCCTTGACCCAGGTTTCTGTTACAGAACAGATATTACCATTCTCCATGCTGAGGTGGGTTTGGTCTGCATGCATCTTGCAGTTTAGACTTCTGGCATTGGGTAGCATTACGTCCAGGTTGTTATCCCTTGTGCTACCTATGGTGGTGGGTTTGTGTTTCCAGCCTTACCTATTCAAGGCACAGTGGGGGGTGACAACAGCCTTTGCCAGTATCCACACAGCCAGGTGTGCTGGGTGCATGCCATTCCTAGCAGGTGGAGCATCATGTCTTGCTCGGCATGTCATCCCAGGCTGTCAGCCATTTGTTTCCCTTTGACTAGCAGCAATACTTCAGCCAATTATTGGACTTGATCTTGTTGTCTTCATAGTGTGGCATCATGCTTGGTGAGGGTGAGATGTTAGGCATGGTCATCATGTTTGCATATACTAGATGGTGTTACATTGCTTAACACATGGCAATCATGCCTCAGGTGGTGCTGCAGGGCTGCCTGTGTCGGATGCACATACTACACTCCCTGTACATGTTTGAAAGCAGGTTGTGTCATGTTAGGCGTCCCTTTTACTATATGAGTGAGTCAGAGAGGGGTATCATTCCCAGGGTTCCTACTGAACCGGTATATGTGCTATGCATTGCCTCTTTGCCAAGGCCAGAGCATACTGGGCATGCCTCATTCTGCCTACTGGGGCAGGCTCAGGTTGTTCCTCCTCTGAGTCACGCTGTGCCTGTGATGGCCTTGGCAATGGTGGGGGGCTGTTTGTCCCGGCCCTATGCTGGTCCTGCTGCAGCTGTTTTTGCAGTATCATATTATGTAGCATAGCACATACCATGACAATTTGTGTACTTGTAGTTGGTGAGTACTGCAAGGCTCCACCAGATGTGTCCAGGCACCGGAACCATGACTTGAGCAGCCCAAACACACACTCTATTACATTTCGTGTTTGTGCGTGTGCCTCATTATGGTGTTCTTATTCAGGTGTGGGTGCGTTTCTGATGGGTGTCATCAGCCACAGCTCCAGTGCATATCCAGCATCCCCCACTAAGTGACCATGTGGGATGTCCCCATTGGCAAATGTCTGGTACAGCTGCGTCAGATGCCAGATATGGGAATCATGGTAGCTTCCAGGGCAGCCATCACACACATTCATTATTATGCCCTGGGCATCACACATGACCTGGCAGTTGATGGAGGGGAAGCCCTTGCGGTTAATGTAGGCCCTACCCCATTCACTAGCTGGTGCCTTGATGCGTATATGCGTGCAGTCTATTGAACCCACTACCTCAGGGTATTCCGCTATTCGCTGGAAGAGTCGCATATTGCTGGCCAATGCCTCATGGGAATTGAGGAAATATACATGATTTCTGACATGTGCCGACATGGCATCCAGGAACTGCTGCATTACCCTGGATGCTGATGCCTGTGAGATCCCCATCATATCACCAGTTGGTCTCTGGAAGGTACCTGTTGCTAGTATTCTTAGGCCAACACATACCTTGGTTTCCACTGGGATGGGTTCCCCTCTGTTGGTTCTGTGTGTGAGGCGTGGCCTGCACAGCTCAACAATTTGCTGCAGGAGGTCTCTGTCCACTCTATAGCGCTCCACTATCTCCAGCTCATGTAACCCCTGGTAGGTGACCCTGGGCCTGTACACTCTTCTCCATCTCCTCACTGTGGGTTGTGTGGCAGAATTTGCATTGTCACCACCCTCAGCAAGTCTCCTATGTCTCATTATAACAGCTATGGCAGCCCCTAGCATGTTTGGTTTGAGTGCAGCTTTTTCAGTTTTCACTTCTAATAGCTTACTCCTGTCTTGCAGTGTCTCTTGAGAGAAACATACTGCAATGCTGTTTGCAGTGTTTTAAGTGCTGGGCTGGGCTAGTATTCTGCCTGTGTAATTGCCTGCTTCTAATTGTTTTCACCTGCTAGCTCTACCAGTATTCCCTGCTAGCTTCCTACTATTTCTTCTGCTTCCTTTTTCCTCTCTGTTTCCTCAGGGGGGGAGCAGTGCGCATACCAGCGAAAACACACTCACAGTGGCTACCACGCGTGCACACATGCTTACATGGACTAGAATCTGCTTATTTGGGTTAAAAAACATGCACACCACTGCAAACAGGTTTACAGATCTTTAAACACGCTCCTACATGCTTACTCTGCCTTAAACGCGTGCACTGTGTCTTACTCGTGCCTCCCAGCACGCACACGTGCGCATGCACGCACAGCAAGAAACTTTGGTGTTAGCCACAGTGTACACCTTCCATTTCTTGACTTTCCCATGCTTATCTGTTGACACTCCTCTTTCTATGCTGTGTGACTGACATCTTTCACATACCACTTTGCTCCAATGAGCTTGATTTCTTTCTAACATTCCCCCCTGTGATGTCACCTATCTCCTACTCTGTTACTCCCCCTTATCTAACTCTTACACTACACGGAATGTGCTCATTTGCTATGTGACATTGAGATTCACTATCCTACCACTCATTTACATAGGATTGCCTACTAATGCTTAGTTACGTGCCTTGCACTCAGCTTCCCCCCTTAGCAACCACTAAACGGTGGCCATGTTGTTTTCGGTCTGCTAGTCCCTGCATTATAAATCCATGCATGGCATAAAACCCACATTTGTGGGTTTAAAACCTTTATTTTTATGTTTTATATAGCGCAGCCCGTTTGCGCGGGGCTGCGCTTCGTTTAAACCTCGCCGATCGCCGAAAAAAAATTATTTTTTTTCATGTATGCATTGGGTTACCATGCCAATGGCCACATATTTGGCCATTGGCATGCTGCCTGACACATATGCACACTTTATTTGGAGCTGACATGGCTGCATTGTGTTATTTGCAGAAACGTACTCAGTTGTCAACTGAGTACATTTCTGCACCTAACATGACTCTTACACGGGCTGGTATCAGCTTCGTGGATCGCTAATCTACCTCATTTGCATGCCTTTCGGCTGCAAGTGAGGTAATTAGCATATCCACGCCCTGCCCGTGTAAGAGACATTTTAGCTGGTCTCTTACATGGTATTTCGGGCTGTTCCTGGATCGCTATGGCTGCATGGACTCTTACACGACTCTTAGACTCCGTGCAAGCCATCGTGAATCCTGTCCATTATAACAGTGTAAAATCTGGGTAAGAAAAAACATGGAAGTTGCTTGGTTTTGCCAGATTTCTAGTGTACAATAATTTTTTATGATTGTATCTTTATTTACTACTACATATTATACACCTGGTTGCTTAATAAACAGCGTTAAATATGCCCTTTCAGACACATTCCTTAAGCTGTTTAACTTAAGTTTAGATCCTGGCTTTGTCCATCAAGAGTGGTGCACATCAGTAGTAATGCACTCAGAAAAGTTGGCCTTGCAACCGATCTGGATAATTACAGTCCTAACAGCCTTACAAGTCCCATTAACAAAACTATGGGGTACGTTATAACTAACCTCACAAACTGTGATTTCAAGACTCTTGTTAGACTTGGGAATCAACATTTTGGTTTTGTGAAGTTTAGGTTATGTCCATTTAACCTGGAAAACGTCTTGAAAAGGGTTACAGAAGTTGTAGATGGTGGCTGTCGCTTTCGTGTTAGGATATGATTAAACGAGTCTTCATGGGTTGTTCAAGCAGCTTTATTTCATACAAACACATAATTGTTGTTGACTCTTGACTGTAACTTAAGTAACTTATATGCTAACTAACAACTGTGAAAATGCATGCTCACTCTCTGACTGCTTCTACAAAATGGCACTAAGGTTGTGCATGTGTGCAGGTTATATATGTGCACATACAGCCTCACATGCTTCTTAAAGATATAAGCACATGCACGTTACAGTCTGATCTATAGTGGCCATGCAGTGCATGTGGTGTATCTGGTGAAGGCCATTAGCACCATTCCCCATGCTGGCATCACACAAAACTCAATTGCTTTTAAACATCAACCCGTTTGTGTTATCATGGATAACAGACTCCCTGAAAGAGAGAGCTGACAGTGTGAGATGCAGATTCTGCATATTTAAGTATGAAAGTGACCAGTTGTGTCCCTCAGGACTCAGTGCCAAGACATCTCCTTTTTGGTATTTACTTTTCAGATCTGCAAGTGGAGAGCCAAGTAGACCCCTAGCTAGCAAAGTTTGCAAATAGCTGCAAATTGGAGGTTGTTGTTAAATCAACCTATGATACCCAAACTCTCCTGAATGAACTCTCACTAATAAACTATTGGTGGACTTAAAATGGTCTCTAACCAAATGCTAAAAAGTTAAGTACCATTATTGGTAGACAATTCCTCCCCTCATCATACTGTACTAACAACACAGCAGTACAAATAAAATTGTTGTTAGGAACCTAATACTTGGGCTGATAGCTCCACTACTTTTGACCATGATGTGACAAAGGTTGTCAGGGAGTCAGGCTTATAAGCTAGCACTTCACAAATTCCCTGGAATAAACTTTCCATAGATGTTAAGGAGTGTAATTCACTGTCTTATTTAAGCTTATATTAGATGACTGGATGGGTATCCAGAAATTTACTTTGTGTTTGACAGGTATGGCCCTCCTGGGGACAGGAAGTGCTGCCTGATGGAGAGTACTGGCAAGGTGTGAGTGGTCATAAGAGCAGGTGGCCTTAGAATATCCATGAATCTAAACTGTTTTTATAGCTTACTCCCATAGCTTGTCTGGAAATCTCTGCCTACCCCATAACAATCCCTGATAGCATAACGTCAGTTTAACAGAATGAATGAATAATTAAATATATCAACATGATTACTACCTTTGAAGTCGGTCTGGACCCAGTAAAATGTACCTTTGTAGAAAAAAAGGCTATTCAACAGAAGAGCCAAATACTATCATAGCACTCAGTGAGTTAAAGGCAATAAAAACACAGGTCTGTGTCAACTCATGGGAATCATATGTAAACTGGACAGTTGAGAGGTATGTTCTAATAGTAAAGTTTGTTGTACATGAAAGTAATGTCTTCTTGTACTTGTGTAAATTGTTGTCTTTATGCGTCTTGATCCCAGGTTGCAGCTAAAAATGGTCAATAGGCCATTCCAGTTACCTGGTAAACCAATTGCAATAAATAAATAAACTGTCCAGAATTTTGCAGAACATCACAGATGTTGCCTTGTGTTTTTGTCCTGTTGCTCGTAAAATGATTTTCTAATAAAACACTCAAGATCAAACCTCTCAATACTCCAAAATTTCATAGAATTCCCAGATTATTCCCAAATATTTTTGGTCCATTCCTCATAAAATTTGAGATTTTCTGACAAACCATTGTGGATTATGTTCACTAAATAATGAGTCATTCAAGTCTGAGGGCTTGTATCCTTCAGAAAATGCATGTTAATAAATATGTTATTCTAACAGCCTTCTAAGTTTATAAGAGCAATATTTAAAAATTTTCCCTGATTTTGGCCCTTTATTTCCCCATTATTTCTGGCTTTGTCCCGAATTCTTAAGCAAAAATTGAAATGTCTGATGAGGATTATAGTGAATCACTAATGCTAGGCATAAAAATGTCATACTTTTGTTGTTCAGAAAGCACATTTTTTAAACAAAAAAAATCATCCTTATGTAATTATCACTTATGACACAGGCAATTGTACAGTCACATAAATGAAAACAATGCATATTGACATATTTTCAGTTGCAAACATTATACATCATATATAATCTTCTATACAGTCATTGTCAATCAAACATTGCTGTGATTAGACATTTCAGATTCTGTATCACAGCTCAAAAAATAATTTCCTGAGTTAAACCAAATTGCTCTCCCATTATTTCTAACAGAATAGTCTGCAGGGCATTTTTAAAATCTACCAACTCATGTGTAGGCATTTTTTTTTATGTCAAGTTTTAGGTTTTGTGTTACATGTATACACTAATGTTTGTCAGGTTGATCTTTTATACTGTTGTTTCTTGTCAGATCCATCTGAAGCTATGTCACATCTTACAAAACATTTTCATTTTGTTTTAATGAAAGCCCTCAAACAAAAAAGCAAAAACACCACCTAGAAAACCCCTTAAACAAAACTATGTACATCTTCAAATGTTGAAGTTTAACCCTAATAGGAATAATTGTCCCAGACAGACAGTCACACTTAGACTTGGATTAACCTATAAGGTAGGTTTTCTATGCTAAGACACATGATACAACCTCTGCTTGTACTATGTGCTGTTTTTGCCTTATCTTTATACCTCTCCCAGACTGAGAAAACACTTGAATGCTTTCAGAAAACATTATCTCGTAGCCATTGAAAGAAAGAAGTATCCTCTTTTTATTGCTTCTTATCAGATTGTCTCCATGAAGACATGTGAACCACATACACAGTTACCTGTACAAACACTCATTTATTTGCTAGAGGAAAACTTTTTATTGCATTCAGTGTGTCTTTCATTTTTATTTATTTGCTTCCTCTTACACATTTTTACTAAAAACCAAGGGCCTTAATCCAGTCAGTTCTTTATGTAAAAGTAAGAAAAAGTGCATCAAGTTTTCTTGCAACATGCTCTTTTGACCAAACTTTTCTTTTTTTTCATTTTTACACTGAACAAGAAGAAAGAGGGAAAAAAAACAGGGACACTTGTTTACTTTAGTATCCCTATTACACTTGAAAATAACTGACAAAGCTTGACTTTATAGCATGGAGATTGGCATGCATTATACAAATACTGCAAATAACAAAAATGTTGCTTTACTTACAGTTATTTTCTTCTTTTCAAATGACATAGTAATAACTATCCCTACTTTAAAGTTGTCAACATATTTTTGAGCCTTTTTAGTTTAGGGTGAGTTTATGGTCTGGAAAAAGATGAAAAAGCATAGTTGAACAAAATAGGACCTGAGTCAGTCCCACAGAATACTCCAAAAGTAAAACTGCATCACACTCTCTCTCTCTCTCACACACACACACACATGCACACACACACACACACACACACACACACACACACACACACACACACACACACACACACACACACACACACACACACACACACACACACACACACACACACACACACACACACACACACACACACACACACACACACACACACACACACACACACACACACACACACACACACACACACACTCATGTAAAGGAAGATGATAGAAGCAATATGAAGATTCATAGTCAACTTCAAAGTAGAAGATTTGCAACATATACTAGAAAAACAATTGTGAGAGCCATCTTAGCTGGAGATGTAACCAGTTTAACTTTATTTTGCATGACACTTATTCAGTGCATTAACATATATATAATACCTTTTCATATTGTCATAGTTATATAGGTGGTTACCAGGCTATCTGTCCAGTAGTCATTTAAGCCCAGCCAAGCCACTTAAGCCTAGCCAAGCTTAACCCCAAATTTACTGACAAGTTTCAATATAGCAAGAAAGTTCACTTGTTGTAATATAAGCTTGTACACATTACGTACTCACAGACTGCTCCTGTCAATTAGGGACATCGAAGCCAAATGAGGGGTAAATTTGCATTGTCCCATCTATTGGTCTAAATTACATTTGAATATGATAAGGGTGAGTTTTGCCTTGCATGGATGGGAAGCCTGTTCTAGAGAAGGGTAATATCTGAGATACTGAGACCCAGAGAAAAAGCTTCTTGGCCAATATATGAAATTAAAGAGAAATTAATTAATATCAGCAAACACATATTATATGTGTGTGTGTGTGTGTGTGTGTGTGTGTGTGTGTGTGTGTGTGTGTGTATATATATATATATATATATATATATATATATATACACAAAATACTACTGAGGTATACACACTTTGCAAAGCTGAACTTTGTAAGGGCTACAATCATTGGAGAAGGCTAGAGATTCACATGGGTTAAATTCAGATGTAAAAAATCACAGCGGGCCAGATTCACAAAGGCTTGCACGGAGTCTGAGAGTAGTGTAATATATCTGACAGGCAATATGTCTGCCAAGCGATTCAGCAATAGCCAGCAGGGGCGTGCATGAGAGCTCCTAAAACTACTCTTGCACGGACAGTGTTATGGTATGCAAATTACCTAATTTGCTGAATAGCTAAACAGAGCTATGACAGCTCCAAATAAAGGATGCATCCAGTTGAGGAAGCATGCCAATGGCCAAATATAAGGCCATTAGCATTTTTATAGGTTGAAAATTAATAAAAATTAATTTTTATTTTTTTTCCCTGATCTCCGATGTTTAAGCATAGAGCAGCACCGTGCAAACGCGCAGCGCTTTAAAAACCAGAAAATAATTAAAAAATAGCCAAAAATAGGCATTTTTAATAAAAAGCTTATTTTGCCATGCAGGTGAATGGCAGGCTGAAGACAACATGGCTACTGAGTAGTGATTGCTAAGGGGGGAAGCTCAGTTTGACAGATGTAATCAAGCATTAGTAGGCAATCCTATGCAAATGACGATAAGGATAGTGAATCCCAATTTTCCCTGGCATGTGAGCCATGTCCCTAGAGTGTAAGTGTAGGGGTAGGGGAGTAGTAGAGTAGAAGATAGGTGACATCATGAGGGGGTATGTATGAAAGACTGTAAGCTTATTTGAGCAGAGTGGCTTGTGTTTGCTCTGAGTTGCTCAGGACTGGAAGAGGCATGTCTACTGTTGTCCTAGCTGAAACCCAGAAACCAAAGGTGTACACCGTGGATATATCTGAAACTTCTTGCAAACATGTTTACACAGTGTGCGTGTGTTTGCACGTCTGTAAGCCTATGTAAGCTTGTGTGCGTGCATGTGCGCTTGTGTGCACGTGCTTGCGCTTGTTTGTGTGGCACTGCCCCTTGTGGAAACAGAAAGGGAAAAGGAAGGAAAAGAAGTAGTAGGAAGTTAACCAAGGAGAACTAGCAGAGCTGCCAGGTGAAATAAATCAGAATCAGCCAATTACACAGGTAGTACACTAGCCCAGCCCAGCCCAGCACTTAAAACTCTGCAAACAACATTCCCCATGTTTTTCTCAAGAACACTGCAACACTGCAGTATACAAAGAGTGAAAACTTAAAAAGCTTAACTCAGACAAAAAAATGTTAGGGGCTGCCATTGCTATCATAAGCCAACATGTGCAAGATGCTGAAGGTGGTGCCATTGCGAATGCTGCTGAGCAACCCACAGTGAGGAGATGGAGAAGACTGTACAGACCCAGGGTAACCTACCAGGAGCTACATGCGCTGGAGATAGTGGAGCACTATAGAGTGGACAGAGTCCTCCTGCAGCAAATTGTTGAGCTGTGCAGGCCATGCCTCACACACAGAACCAACAGAGGGGAACCCATCCAAGTGGAAACTAAGGTATGTGTTGGCCTAAGAATACTAGCAACAGGTACCTTCCAGAGACCAACTAGTGATATGATGGGGATTTCACAGGCATCAGCATCCAGGGTACTGCACCATTTCCTAAATGCCATGTCAGCACATGTCGGTGATCATGTATATTTCCCCAATTCCCATGAGGCATTGGCCAGCAATATGCATCTTTTCCAGCAAATAGCGGAATACCCTGAGGTAGTGGGTGCAATAAACTGCACGCACATATACATCAAAGCACCACCCGGTGAGCGGGGTAGGGCCTACATCAACCGCAATGGCTTCCCCTCCATCAACTGCCAGGTCATGTGCGATGCCCAGGGCGTAATACTGAATGTGTGTGCTGGCTGCCCTGGAAGCTACCACGATTCCCATATCTGGCATCTGACATAGCTGTACCAGAGATTTGCCAGTGGGAACATCCCTGATGGTCACCTAGTGGGGGATGCTGGATACGCACTGGAGCTGTGGCTGATGACACCCATCAGAAATGCACACACACCTGAACAAGAACTCCATAATGAGGCACATGCACAACCACGAAATGTAATCGAGCGTGTGTTTGGGATGCTCAAGTCATGGTTCTGGTGCCTGGATACATCTGGTGGAGCCTTGCACTACTCACCAACTACATGTACCCAAATTGTCATGGTATGTGCCATGCTACACAATATGATCCTGTGAAAACAGCTGCAGCAGGAACAGCATGGGGCAGGGCCAAACAGCCCCCCACCATTGCCAAGGCCATCACAGGCAGAGCGTGACTCAGAGGAGGAACAACCTGAGCCTGCTCCAGTAGGCAGAAGGAGGTGTGCTGAGTATGCCTTGGCCTTGGCCAAGAGCATAGCACATACACTGGCTCAGTAGGAACCCTGGAAATGATACCTCTCTCTGACTTGCATATAAAATAAAAGGGATGCCTAACTTGACACTACCTGTTTTCAAACATGTATAGGGAATGTACTATGTGCATCTGACATAGGCAGCCCTGCAGCACCACCTGAGGCATGATTGCCATGTTTTAAGCAATATAATGCAGTGCTAAACAGCTTTTACCACTATTTAGTATATGTAAAAAAATTGCCTGCGCTACCTAGCACAACATCAGGCAACGTTGAGCAATGTTGGGCAAGGTTGGGCAAAGTCGGGCAAAGTTAAGCAAAGTCAGGTAAACATGCTCATATTTGCTTTACTGCTCCTTAAGCAGTCTGGTCTGCCCAGCATGAAAATAAAAAGCAGTGACAGGGCTCAAACCCAGGATACTGTGCACTATAGTCACAGTACTGAAGCACTAAGCCATGACAGCATTTCACTGGCACAGACACAGCAGGACAATTGTACACTAATGCAAACACAAAGAAATGCTGTATCATGCCCCTAAAGAGGCATATGGGTAACCTCCCCCACAGGCCTATGCAGACAGAGAACAGCAGACCAGGCGGTGTGATGTGGGTTGGGTAGGCTATGAAGTCACAATCTAATATACATGACATTGGATGCTAAGATCTTTAGTACAGTAGTATGCCTCAAGCCAGTATGATAGGCAACAGTACAGACTGAAATGGTGTACCTTACATAGCAGTGCAGGCCTAGCAAATGTGTATAAGTGTCAGGTGAACCCCTCATCCTATGTACACCCACAGTAACAATCAGGTGTGCCCCCGGGTAGAATGTACAAAGAATAGCTGCTCCCCCCATATGTAGAAATGTTGATAAGTCTATGCAAAGTGTCTTATGGAAGCCCTGCAGGCACAGCATGATCCCTGTTGATTTATGACACAAAGGTGAGCCCTGCAGTAAAAATACAACTTGATTTTCCACACACATATAGTATAAATGTCTATACCAGGCGTGCTCACACACTTAACAAATGTAGTGGATTTCAGTCAGCAACACACTGAAAGGTCATACTGGGCATGCTCACACACAAATAAACAAAGCAAATGTCAGGCAACAACATACTGAAAGGTCATACTGGGTATGCTCACACACTTAGGCCATGTCTGAGTACAGCTGTGGGCCACACATATCTGGCAGTTGCATGTTTTACCCAAGGAACCTGTCACTATTCACCAATCCTGCCTTGTGCACACAGTTATATGAAAACAGATACATATAATATATTGGAACCCTGTCATAATCAAACTATATACCATAAGTACTTAAGTTGTTCACAGAAAGTGAAAAAGCAAAGAAGATCAATAAACCTGCAATCAGTATCATCAATAAACAATGTGCACTCCAAACATTATCCAATCCATGTTCTGGCAAAATAATCTGTGAAGGAGTCCATAGAGAACCATGACGCTTCCTTCCGCTATGTCATAAATAGCAGTGTACACTCATATATGTCCTGAGTCAGTGCAAATTGTAAATGACTGACATTGCCAACATCCTGTCAGACAGGTTCATACATACATACCCCCCTCTCACTGACAAAAGGCCCCATCATCATACCTGGAGATTGTGAAAGCACAGATATCACATATAGAATGGGTAAACAGCTCCTTCCAAACCTGAAAACATGGCGTCTATGGGATTACATTGTTTCCCTAGCTGTGTCATAAGTGAACTCCAGAACAAACAGACCCTGCACCTGAACAGTCTGTTGAGCCTCACCCTCTGTACAGGATATGAAACTGCTGAATGCGTTACAGCAATGTTTGGCACACTCCACAAGTGTTCGTGCACAACAGACCATGGGAACTATTGTCTTATAAGCCTATTAAGCCTTATCTGCAAAACCATGGTGTCCATCATGATGGACCTCATAAACAGAGGTATTGAGAGCCTACAAACACCCAACCCTAGCCATATTGGTTTGTTCAGGGGCAGATCATGGTTCCCAAACCTGCTACACTGTTTTCAAAGCAGTCACCCAGGACATACAGTAATGAAATGAGCTACACATGTCCCACATAGACCTTGTAAAGCCCATTGCAAACATCCCAGACACGTCATATCCACAATATCAACAACCCATGCATAAATATGTATGTCATCTGATGGATTGCCAAATGGGGCACAGATAGAACCCACAAGATAAGAAATGTGGTGGCCTGTTCAAGCTGGTAACAACTGCTGTCCACCATGGCTCAGTCATGAGACCCCACCTGTCTGGTGTATGCTCTTCAGATATACAGTCAAACACACGAGGGCTATGTTTAGCAAAGGTTATGGCTGACTGCGCAAATGTTGTCATACCCTATGTTTGGGACAACAGAGACATCCTTATAAAGGTTCACAGTCAGACAGATGTGGTGACAGGATTATGGCCCCGAGCTACAGTCATACAAATACCACATAGGTGCCAACACCATAAATATGGAGTTGATATGGACACATGTGGATAGTCATCTCCACTTCCTGAAACACATTCACAAAGTGGTTAAAAATGCATGCTATGTGTTCCCACAAACCGCCAAAGTCTTTGCATGTAGGTCAAAGAAGGTTTCCTGTGCCCATGAGTCATCAGACCTGTATGAGAGTACCACATCAGAGTTGCAATGCATCTGACTAGGCACCTTCAGCAGCTGGAAAGAGCACTGAAGTACCTCAACAAGAGGATTACTGGCCTCATACAGTTGCTGCATGCAACATGACTGAATTTAACTCAAT
The DNA here is from genome assembly GCF_019279795.1 of Protopterus annectens. Taxonomy (NCBI): domain Eukaryota; kingdom Metazoa; phylum Chordata; order Ceratodontiformes; family Protopteridae; genus Protopterus; species Protopterus annectens. Next base: position 900,921,320 of record NC_056728.1, read on the forward strand.
CTGTACTCTGTTGCATACTGTCTACTCATGAGATCTCTGCCCAACAGACAGGTCCATGTCCAATGCAGAACTGATGTACATGCGCTATCTGTAGTAAACCCAAGCTCATTGTACCACATGCTCTAGGGATATCATCATCACAACATTAAATTGAACATATTGGAGGGATACAGTACTACCTCACAGACGTCCCTTGCTTTGGAACAGGCTCCCAACCAATAGTAGGCCGAGTCCCACACTGACACTCTTCCAGAGGAGCCTTGATGAGTGTATGTGAAACTGAAGTGTCACACCAGGCAGCACTTCATCAGCTCTACTACACAGAGGCCTAGGGAACTAACACCATGGGTGGAGACAGCTGCACACTCTTGCCATACTGATAGCCTATTACCTACCTATGCACCTATATATATATATATATATATATATATATATATATATATATATATATATATATATATATATATATATATATATATATATCTATGTAGGGGGAACACAGTATAATAAGGCAAAGATGGATGTGCACAGATGTGTGTAAGAGGGTGACCATCAACGCCCCTTCTGCTATGTACCTCACAAGACATCTACAACAACTGGAAAGCCTGCAGAAATACCTCACAAAGAGCATTGGTGGCCTGACATACATGCCCTACACAGACCGTCTGTAAATGCTCCAGCTGTACTGTCTTGCATATTGCCTACTCAGAGGTGATCTATGCATAACATACAAAGCTATGTCAAACACAGAGCTGTTGGACATGCCCCACGTAAAACACTCAAAATCCCTCTGATCCTCGGACCCAAAACCCACAGTGAAATACAGAAGGAAGGGGTGTATCCATTTACCTTAAGGATACGCACACCTCCAGGTCAGTGGCACAGCGTGAGGCCTCGGAGACCATGCAAGTGCAAGTCACATTGGGCAAAGCTGCTTATCACATTGTAGGCTGCTACAGATCATCTACCATGTCTCAGGAACCTCACTCAGTATTCCTGAGAACAGTGGAAAATATAAAGGTCCTACCAAACAGCATTATATGAGGGGATTACAACTACCCAAACATTGACTGAGATAATTACTGGTGTACAATGTCTGTTGCCAAATGCTTCCTAGAGTGTAAACACTCAAATGCCCTGGCACAGCTGGCCACCATGGCTACTAGAGGTGACAACGTACTGGACTGGAGCATCACCATATGGGGTACCACTGTTCTGCAACAGAGATAAACCCCTTGCTGGTAATACAGATCATAAAGTAATCACAGTGGACATCCCCCCCCCCAGTCAAGTAAACCACTGTGAAGACATTGCAAAAGCAAAATGCACACTTCTCAGGACCAAAGTGTAAAGTTCCAAAGCCCCCTTGCTATAGGATAATCCTATACAATCCGCAGCATCATTTACAAGTGCATAATATGAGCATCTACAGGGATGCATGGATCGAGACATCCCAAATAAAACCAAGACGCACACCTCCAAAAGGAAGACACCATGCCAGTGGTTGTTGCCCATAATAAGCTATACAACAGAAGGAGGAAACTAACACATGATAGGGTAAACCTCACAAAAGGAAAGGCATCACTGATCAGTATTAGGAAGACACAATGATTGCTTATAAAATAATGCAAGGCCTGTTTCTAAAGACAAAATGCCAAGGAATGTAAGAATCACCACCACAAATCCTTCGTTAGTTATACCGAACATGTAGGTGGCAACTCACACATATGCTGTCAGCCACTGCAAAGTGGCAAAACATACACTGGACCAACTGACATTGGCCACATCCTGGTGGACAAGTGCAGTGCAACCCCCCATCACCCCCAAAAGGGCATGTGTCCATCCCAGAAGAATGCACAGCCCAAGATGGCATGGACATGCAGGTAGAAACAGCACTCTCCAAAGCTACGAACACAGCATCAATGGGTCTGGATGGTGTGCCAGGCTGTGTCTTACACCAGTCCCAAAAGGAACTACACCCTCACCTACATTCACTGTCCAGACTCAACCATACCACAGGCTATGTACCCAAAGAATGGCATACAGCAACAGCCATCCAGCTCCACAAAGGTGTTGCCACAACAGAACCTGGAAACTATTGCCCTATAGGCCTACACAGCCTGGTCTGCAAAGCTATGGAGCAAATTATCATGGAACCCATAAACAGACACATTGGGAAACAACAGACACTGGACTCTACTCAACTTGGCTTAGTTAAAGGCAGATCCTGCCCCCTAAACCTAGTTCACATCCTTGAAACAGTTACAAAGGACATAGATGGAGGTGAACGTAGGCCACACAGCCCACCTGGACCTCACTAAGGCCTTTGACACCATTCCCCACTCTGGCATCATGGACAAGCTTACCAGCCTGAACATTAACACCTATGTCACAGGATGGGTGGCCAACTGTCTCACAGATCAAACACACATGTTTAGAGTTGCATGTGTCATGTCCGACTGTAAGCCACTCACAAATGGCATCCCACAGGTCCTGGCCCTGGGACCCAACCTGTTCAGTAGATACTGCTCAGAGGTACAGGCAAGCATGAGAGAAGTATGGCTGAATGAGTTTGCAGATGACTGCCAACTGTGGTCCATAATCGACTCTACAGCTGACACAGACATCCTCTAGAAGGGTCTTACAGAGACAGATACCTGGTGTCAAACAATGCCCTCAAGCAGAATGCCAAACAATGCATAGACATTAAAACAAAGTGCAGACAAATTACCACATAGGTGGTAATCCAGTATGTACGGAGAATGTAATTATGGACCTGTGGACCCAGGTAGATAGTACACTCTCCTTTGATGATCACATTGCCAAAGTGTTTAGAAATACCATCTATGTAGCCCACCTAATGTACACACTTTGTGTAGTCTGATGATGTCACCATCCTACAAATATACCTGTGGAAAGAAGAGCACCCACTAATGTGTATAGTGCGTCATGTAAATGCGTACTGCTGTAGTATCATAACATAGCTAGGTAGGAGCTTCAATCCTGCAGCTGACAACTATATGAGAGTCTGTGTGTGTGTCTGTCTCCCCTTGTAAAGGAGCAACCTTTTTGGAGTCTACTACAACACATTCAAAGTGGTATTCTCACCTTTGTCAGGTCGGATGATGTCATCATCCTACAAATATACCTGTGGAAAAAAGAGCTCCCAGTAATGTGTATAGCACGTCATGTAAATGCATACTGCTATAATACCATAATGTAGTTGGGTAGGAGTTTGAATCCTGCAACTAACAAATGTATAAGAGTCCTTGTGTGTGTGTGTGTGTGTGTGTGTCTGTCTCCCCTTGGAAAGGAGCAGCCTTTTTGGAGACTACTACAACACATTCAAAGTGGTATTCTCACCTTTGTCAGGTCGGATGATGTCATCATCCTACAAATATACCTGTGGAAAGAAGAGCTACCAGTAATGTGTATAGCACGTCATGTAAATGCGTACTGCTGTAGTACCATAACATAGTTAGGTAGGAGTTTGAATCCTACAACTGTATGAGAGTCTGTGTGTGTGTGTTTCTCCTTGGAAAGGCGCAACCTTTTTGGAGACTACTACAACACATTCAAAGTGGTATTCTCACCCATGTCAGGTTGGATGATGTCAGCATCCTACAAATATACCTGTGGAAAGAAGCACTCCCAGTAATGTGTATAGTGTATCATGTAAATGCGTACTGCTGTAATACCATAACGTAGTTAGGAAGGAGTTTGAATCCTGCAACTGACAACTGTATGAGAGTCTGTGTGTGTGTGTCTCCCCTTGGAAAAGAGCAACCTTTTTGGAGACTACTACAACACATTCAAAGGGGTATTCTCACCTTTGTCAGCTTGGATGATGTCACCATCCTACAAATATACCTGTGGAAAGAAGAACTCCCAGTAACTCCCAGTAATGTGTATAGCGCATCACGTAAACGCGTACTGCTGTAGTACCATAACGTAGTTAGGTAGGGGTTGGAATCCTGCACTTGGTGACTGTGTGTGTGTGTGTGTGTGTGTGCTTCACATGTGTGACACTGTTGGTCAATGTGTAGTGGGTTTTGCTTTTACTACCATATGACATATCACAATGACAGGAGTATGTGCATTACACATGTCAGGTAGCTGTTTGGCAATTACATATACATACATGTGACCTCAATTATTTCATAGGGGGGAGCCCTGCTTTCTCCATTAACACATCTGTTATCTTTGCCAGGGTGTGCTGCTGCTTTACAGACCTGAGGTCACATCTGTATGCTTGTGACAACCCCAGCCACTGCAGTGATCCCTGGCCTAGGTCATCCGTGTCACACACACTCATTACGGTTTCTATTGAATAGTGTGAGGGAGGGTTTATGCCTGAGGTATATTTGAAACCCGTTCAAACGAAGCACAGTCTGTCAATGATGGCTATTCATACAACAACCTTTGTGGATATGCATGCGGACCCCTTATTGCTTATGTGATCCACTGAGGGATTTCCAAATACCTTTAGAAATGTGATTATCAAAGGAGAGATGATGTAACACTTGGCTGCATGTATACATCGGTACACGCTCAACATGTTGGGGGCTAATACCCATGTGGTACTGCGGGGATAATATGTTTTGTGAAGGTGGATGACTGTGCTGTAGCTGGCTTATAGCCTTTCAGCATGGGTTTGACAATGGGTATCTGTCTGTATGATACCCTCATGGAGGATGTGTGTGTCATCTGGAGAATGCATTATACCCCACAGTATGCATTTCCAAACATGGACGGACATATCCCTACTGTGTATGCTTGTACCTAAGAGAGCTATATGCCAAACAGGGGTTGTCCCAGGAATGGGTGCAGGTGAATAACACTGGTCACTGGCATAGTATAGTATACGAAGGATCTAAATGTTATTGTGTGTCCTACATCTGTGTGTCAATTATTAAGACATCATCTAACGGATGTTTATGGTCAGGCTGTTGAGGTGATGTATACTACCAGAATGCAAACCAATGACAGATAGTAACAGTATCCTCACAGCACAGTGTCAAACCATGTCATACACACATGCGTACTCAGATTCCAAAATTTGTGTAGTACAATGCATACTGGCCACCAATAGAAATTATGGAGTGTTAACACTTTGTAATACAGGGCATGTCACCCTGCCCATGTGTCCACTATGCACGTACATGCAGACAGTGCACCTCCACCATGTTCACCAATGTACACCTGCAAATCTGTGCTGCACACATCCCACACATACTGTTCACTCTCTAATGCATGCTGTCAATACTATACACATCAGCCAAGTGGCACGTGGGTGGGCAATACACTATTGGAATTAACACTGGTGTAAACAATACTACATTGACAATTATAGCTTTAATGCATCATGCCTGCTCAGCTACACCTTCAAGGATATCATTACAGTTTACTGCTGACAGCATGCTAACATTGCTATACTGCTATAAAGTCACCCTGTGCATCTGCACCATGTTAGCCTGTTCCTGCATCAATGTTACAGATGACAGGGGGTGGTACAGGTTTCATCATATGCACAGGGTGTGTTGTTGGCTTGCCAGAGGCCTACATTGAGCCATACAATTGACATGTATGTGTGTGTGTGTGTGTGTGTGTGTGTGTGTGTGTGTGTGTGTGTGTGTGTGTGTGTGTGTATGTGAGGGCCAAGAGCACTGGTATGGGCCAATGTTGATGTAATGTGTGGGTATGTGTTAGCCCTAGGTGTCTGGTTTATGTGTGTGTGTGTGTGTGTGTGTGTGTGTGTGTGTGTGTGTGTGTGTGTGTGTGTGTCTGCATGCACACAGTTCCACCATGTGGCTGCCATATATGGGGTTTTGTGAGACAGCCACAGACTGTACCTGACAGGCTTTACAGATCACCATCTCTGGCCATGGATACAGTACCTGTGCCTGGCAGGGGTGCTACTGACAGTATCAAGTACTAAGCCAGACCGGGTACTATCCTCAGAGGTAGACATATGTACACTGGACCCAGGTCCCTGCTGGGACTGGCCAGAGCCATGTGCACGTGGTCTTCTAGGATGGTCTATGGGCAGCCCACCCCCAACATTGCTGGGGTTGGTACTGACACTATGGGAGTGGCTGTGACTTGAGGGACATCCGTGGTGACTGCCAGCTGCTGATGTTGCTGGCATACATCCAAGTCTATGTCTCAACTGCCCTGCATAGTCCTGACACATGGACATGACATTGCGGAGGACATCTAATGCCTCACCCCAACGACTATCAATGACCTCAGTGTAATTACAGATGGCACCTGCTAGGTCACAGATACTATCATTTAAAGCAGTGTTATGTGCCCTCTGTGCCCTTAGTACCTGTCTGGTGTACCGTTCCATATGTGTGTGTGCCTCCATGACAGCCTGGAACATGTCTGAGGTTGTAAGACCTGTGGCACATCTGCCAGGGGCATGATGACCAGCAGTGCTCTGACAAGAACCCCTGGACATCTGCCTATGTGGTACCATTCCAGACATCTGGCTATGGCTGCTGTGTCCGGATGCATGTGTCATAGATACCACACTGTCCTGGCCATTGCTGACTGTACACTGTCCCTCAGCTAAGGGCATTGGTGATGATGGATGTATAGGCAGTATGACTGTGTGCATGGATGGGGTGGACACTTGTGTACTGTCGATTGGTGGCCCAATAACAGACCCTGGCAAACATGCCTGTGCCTCAACACACCTTTCCTCATTATCACTATTTGTGTCAGTGACATCAGGTTCCCTGCTGCACTGAACCAGCCCAACCTCAGCACCTGTGAGAGGAAGACAGGAAACACACTTTATGACCTGTACATGATGCCAGAACACATGCATACATGAACACATGAACACATGAAAACATTCACACATGCACACATGCACACATGAACACATGCACACATGCACACATGAACACATGAATACATGCGCACATGCACACATGCGCACATGCACACATGCACACATGAACACATGCACACATGCACACATGCACACATGCACACACGAACACAGGAACACATGCACACATGAACACATGAACACATTCACACAAATACACTCCTCACTAAAGCAGACACACACACACACACACACACACACACACACACACACACACACACACACACCACCAGCAATCCAGAAGATACTCAATAGCGGTTGATGGTGGGGTACAGTATCACAAGCCAAACAGTCATATCACATGTGTCAGCATACAGGACGTGTGTTGCTCAACAGCATGCAGTACGAGTGTAGACAGTCCTTGCTAATAACAGTATACATGGCTTTGATGCATGTGTGTTGTTGTTCAGTGACTGGCCTCACCCTGGAATGCAATGTGTACATGGACACAACATTGCCGTGCAAGTATTAAAAGCTCTTTAATGTCCTGTGCACCATCACTCACAGGTATATATACCATGGCTGGATGTGTATCTGTGTGTCACATAGATATCAATTTCTGATTAGAGTGTCTGTGTCTTTAGCAGATAATTGTGGACACAGGTTTAGCTCATGCATGCTATGTATACACACAGGATCAGTGGTGCATGTATACCTGATGGAATACCATTGCTCAACATAGCCATTGTACAGTAGTTATGGTGAGTGTAGAACATATAGTGGGCATGACAGTGCCAGCCATGACATGGCATGCTATAACACAACTGCAACATTAAACATCACACATTCCCAATGTGTGTCATCTGACCTATACACTCAATAGCATTACAAAACATATATGTGTCACTTTGTGCAAATGGTGATTACTATGCATATTCTGTATAGGTGCATATGTTTGCACACACACAACATTGAGGTGTATAGCAATGAATGCTATGTGTAGTACTGTGGTTACTGTAACTGGATTGGGTGTAGTACCATGAGCCATCATCATGCAGCATCATGTGGTCACTCAAGGCTACTAATGTGTGCCAGACTGGCACCTATCATGCTGTATCTGAACTGCAGTACCATGGCTAAGTTCACCATTTCAAAGCCAGTTGTTACACGGGTTTGTAAGGTGCCCAATAGGGAGCATTGTCTAACATGAATGTGTTGTGTGTTGAAGAGTGTCGCACCACCCCATGATAGGCCTCTACCCCTCAGGTATATTATGTGTGCTGTGTAGATGACATTTGGGATACTGGAGTATGACCTTACAGCGGGTGTCCGAATATGCCATGTGTAGCATATTAACATGCATTGCGTATGACAAAGTTGTGTATGTTGTATGCATGTATATCGACTCTGCCTATCCAATGTCCACTACAGTGTAGCCACAATTGTTTGGGATGTTCTGTGCATTGCATGTGTTTGAGGCAGCTACTCATGTTACTGAGATGTGCATAGTCTCACAATAAACATGCACAACATGCATTATGCGTAGGTGTGTTACATGTATACATGGCCTACACCTCACCTATGACATGCACATTTTATTTGCAATATTAAATGTAGAACACACTCACCAGCATGGGTCTGCTGCCTTGCTGTCACACCAGAGGGACCTACAAGGATATGAGACAGTTTGTCAGTGGCAACAACTGTGGCATTGCTACTGTGGGTTTGCAATCTTACAGTAGTACAACAGTTGACAGTCACAGGCCTACAGATTATGTTCCAAATTATCAGTATTGCACAACACCAGGCTCCACATCTTCTAACTACACAGTACACATCTCACAAATGCATGATCTACCAGTAGAGGTAACAGTAGTCTACAGATATGCCATGTTACCTGCACGCTCCGTGTGAACTTGCTGGGTGGCTCCAGCCTCCATGATGATACATATCTGCTGTTGTTGTTGGCCAGGAGCCACCAGGCTCAGGAGCAGCTCCTCCACTCTGGTGAGGAGGAGATGGATGGTAACCCCACCACCTGTGGCAAGCTGTTGTCTACCGACATCAGATGCACACTGCCGGACATGTCTAAGTAAATCACTGCAGTGATGGCGTACCTGGTCATATGTCCAGTTATGCATGCCTATGTCATTTACCCTACAGACAACATCTTGCCACAGTGCAGTCCGCTCATGCTAGTCCTGGCTGGTTCTTGAGAAAAGCAGCCTGTAGTGCTGAACCAGACTGGTTGTTATGACGTCATCCTCAGCAGGACTATAGCTTGGGTTGCAATGATGGGCCATGAACCCTGGAAGACAATGAAACAATATGTGTGAGCAAGTCATGTGGCACACTTAACATTCTACAATACAGATATCACTGAACTGCCATATATAGCAACCTATTGGATGTCAGAGGATACACACTTTCAATACCACATATCAGTGCTCAACCCACAACTGCCTGACAGTGCCTGGCACACTCTATATATTAAACCATGTTCTGCACAGCAACAAAGAGAAACCACTATGTAAGACTATACAACAGTACATGGCACACTGTATGAGACACAATGCACCACCTAGCCACAAGAGGTATATATCAAGCTAATGCATAAAGAAATATGTCATCCATTGCAATGATTGTAAAGTCCAGTTACAGTATTACCAGTATACCACACTAGTTGTTGATGGCAAACCCCTGCCTAAAATATGTGCACATTCGTGGATATAGGTGGCATATTGCTGTACTAGACTATACATGTTGCTAGATATGCACTTATATCCTGTAACACACATATGACCGAGGGCATGTTACAGGCATACCCACACACACATCAGACATACATGCAAGACACAAAGGTATGGCAACCCAGATGAACTTTACATGTATACCATACAGTACTGTGTGTCAGTACTTACAAAACCTTATGCCTGAGGTATGTAATCTGTGAAGACTACAAGAAACACTCAAAACAGTGGTTCCAAGCAATGTGGATATACACCATACTGTGCTGTTTAGGCCTACAGCTTCAGGTAGTACTACAGTTCATACAGGATTTGGATTCACCAGCAGTACCAATCAATAAGCATACATGTACTGCTTTAGCCTCCAATGGCACACCCCAGTTAACACCAAGGGACTACATCAGACCATATGCCATACTGCTTTTTCTGCCTAGCAATAGCATACACATCTTTTGCTGGGATCAGAGCTAGGACACAAAATACCATGACAGAAACAGTTTCCCACTAAGCTATCCCACATATACACAACTTTGACACATTCACCAACACATTCACCATCACACTCAGTCAACCTCTCATAGCAATTAATGCAACAAGTACATGTGGGTGTGTATCAGTTCATAGGTAGGTAATAGGCTATTGACCCTAGGGCGTATAGAAGCCTAGCCAGACGGTACCCTGGCCTTTGCCACCCAAGTAATTTAATTTCATGTGCCCCTGTCAAGCAGAGCCACAGAGGTGATTCCCGGGGTGTATTTCCTATCTCCCATCCAATCATCAAGATTATTCATGACGAGTGCTAATGAGGAGCTTTGTTTTCTATTGATAGGTAGTTTGTTCCAGAGTATGGGATGTCTCTAAGATAGGAATCTATCCCTCCAGCATGTTCTGTTTATTCACGTGACAAGGTTTAGGTCCCTAGAGTATGTAACTCGTAGGGATTGTGATCTGTTTACGTGGAGCATGTCCAACAGCTCTGGGTTTAACATAGCTTTGTATGTTAGGCAGAGGTCACCTCTGGGTAGACGATATGCGACACAGTCTAGCTTTGGTTTTGTGAAACGGTCTGCATAGGGCATCTGTTTAAGGCCAGTAATACTCTTTGTGAGGTATGTCTGTGGCCTTTCCAGTTGCTGTAGATGTCTTGTGAGGTACATACCAAAAGGGGCATTGTACTTTATAATGGGTTTTATGAGTGATGAGTAGAGGGGAACACTGACCTCTTTTTCCCTGGATGACACACCTTTTGTGATGAGGTGTGCCATGTAGACAGATTACATGACTAGTGTGGCACTGTAATTATCAAAGGGGAGACTACTGTCCACCTGTGTCCCATGGTCTCTTATCACACTTTCGGTGTTAAGTAGACTACCACCTATGTGGTAGTTCATGGGTACAGAGTTTTTACCAAAAGGGATGCCAATGCATTTTCAACATTGAGCTTGAGGCCATGGCTTTGTCACCAGGCATCTGTTGCAGTAAATATGACTCTGTCTCTCTCTCTCTCTCTCTCTATATATATATATATATATATATACACATACATATAAACATCCATTGGTGTACATATAGATATACATATAGGCACATATACAGTCCACTTTTCATGGTGGGAATATGAATTATGCGAAGGATGCGAGGTATACCATTCTTTAATAATATTGCACAGTCTTATGCAAAATGCATTGAAGGTGTTCTCAGCCCATGTAGCTTTAGCAGGCCTCACTGGCTGCAACACTGCAAACCTAACAAATCACACCCACAGCGTTTAACCACCACATGTCATATACCAGCACTGTATGCTGTCTTGTTTGCCACACACTACAACCTACATACAAATATGCACATAACAACCTTCAACAACATATATATGTCTACCCTTCACAAACAGTTGCAGTATGTCCATTGCTCTATGCACATGTACAGATGTTAATATATCTGACACAGATATATCTCTCCGTATGTGTGTGCCATACACACACAAGGTCCACACTGTTGTAAGTCCCTGGACCTCACGGCTGACCTGGTGGGCCTTGCTGCAACATGACCAGGCATCACATGTGAGTACACAGTAATATTAGATGGTGTATATATAGCTGCAAATGCTAGATTAGCATACTAGCCTGGTACAACAGTTGCCAATGCTAAGCTACACGTTAATATGACTATCATGCATGTATTACTCTGTCACATCCATGTTTATATAGCTGTATGCGCTACTCCCCCAAACAGCCATTGTCCACACTACTGTACAGAATACAGATAACATGGATCAGATGTTTGACATTTAATGCTGAGCTACATATGTCACAGTTATGTCCCACTGCACACAGCTACACACTGATTTGTCCATGGCAGTGGTTATGCAGGGCATCTGTGCATAGATATGTACTGCTGCCACATATAGATGTTTCAAAGTATGTAGAGTACTCTTCAAAAACATCTACTACATGCCAGTAAATACATATCTGTTACATACCTTTCCTTTGTATGTGTTGGTAGTATTATGCTCCGTGTGGCCACCATTTGGTAATTGCATGCAGCCTGCTGTGTGGTAATTGCAGTACTCACTGTCATAGCAACCCAATGCTATAAATTGCTAAGTCAGGTAGGCATAGCCCTTTCAGCTTTCCAAAGTGGGGCCCATGCTTGTTTGCTGTGGACACTGTTGTTTAAGTCAGAAGGTTGGTATAGTTCTTATATCTGAAGCTAGGGGTGTAGTCAGTGATTTAAATGTTGTACTCAGACCTGAATGTTGCCACTTCCAGTACACAGTTGTCAGTGTAGAATTGTACTCACCCCTACAAATGCTAACACAAGATACATGGGAGTATGTAGTTTCTTTTCTGCTTATACAATTAACTGCCATACAAAAGTAGTTATTGAGATGTATTCATTTGGCACAGGAACTGTTATACTGTGAATATTAATGTACTCTCTTCTGCACAGTTTGTGCTTTTTTATTGTTGACATTAGCACAGGATGCTCAAGAAAACTGGACAATTCCAGTACTGAGTATGCCTACCTACATCCTTGGTAGACCCTGAACACACAGGTATATTGTACATTTGGGTGGGGATGCAGACATACAGAGAGCATTATGTATTATTGTGTGAATGTTATTTTGCTGGACTTAAAGGTTTGCTGTGTACCTGCTAGTTTAGCAAGGCAAGTAGTCTGTCTGCATAGCTCCCAACTGTGGACCTATCCAGATGGTAGCCAGAAGTTAGGCTGTTATTCTCTGTCTGTGCAACACACAGTTCTTTTCAGCACTGGTACAATGGCATTGTTACAGTCGTTTGCTACCAGTACATGGCTACATCCTTTAGTATTTCAGTGTTGTACTTCTATATAAGGGTTTGCTTGTGGAACTCCTTCCAAAGCTATTTGCACAGTGTGTAACAGCAGAAAAGCTGATATGCCTGTGTGTTTCTGCCTTGGCCAGGCCTCTGAAACACTCAGGTACATATTTTAACAGAGTGAGGTAAAGGTAGGTAAAAGTGAGGTACACCTTCAAAATATTAGAGACAGTAAGTGGAGACTTCGAGAGAACTAGTGCATATGGATTACTACACCTTTTCTGAAGTACAAGTGGTGTCTAACTCCTACATATTGTCATTATTCATTAGATGTAATACCCCACCTTTCTGCCTAACGTCAGTACTTTTCAGGGTATTCAGAGGGACACAGCTATCATATGTTTCAATATCAGGGCCATCCCTGAAATGTAGTCACAGTTGGGATGTATGTCCTCTGCCCTAATCAGATATGCCACTGTTTGTCCTGCTATGATACTGTGTGGGGGTTCTAAAGTGCTGCTGTAACATTATTTCCTGCTAGAATGTCCGGTTCTCTTATCACAGTCATGTAATGCAATTCTACAACAACTGCTGGTAAAGTTCCACATAACAGGTTTTGTGTTATGGCATTCCTATTTTTCCTTTACATTCACTCATTCTGATGCATGATATATATATTTCAGCAACAACCTGCTGTATATCTACTGTGGCTTAGTGGTACTTCATGCAGTCTAGTTTGTCCAAGGTCCGGGGTTTGAGACTGACAGAGGTGTTTTATTTTGCTGCTGAGCAGAACAAGGGCCCTCACATGCAGGGTGACTAAGGCACTTTTAAGCAGTTGTAAGCAGGTTTGCGTGGGTTTGCACAAAGCTTAGCAACACGTAGCTAAGCGCACACAAGCATACACTCACGCAAACCCGCTAACTACTGCTTAAAAGTGCTTACTCCCGCTAACCCTCGAGCTCATTTCTTTGAAAGAAAAGAAAATGGGGAGATAGGAAAGTGGTAAAAAAGGGGCACAAAGAGGGAAAGACAGTAGGGAAAACAGCTCGGGATATGCAGGACGGGTGTAGGGAAGGACCATAGCTGCCCATTTCTTTTACAGCAACAGCTGTGCATATGCAATAATTTTGGAGGGAAATATGAAACCTTTGACCCCTGAGAGAGGGGTGAGGACAACAAAGTATGTTGTACTGCCAATTAAATTACATTTTATATGTCCAGCAGACATGTGCAAAATGGGCAGCTATGTATGGGGTGTAATTTTTTTTTTTGGAGCAGATTGCCCTTTTTTTTTCCAGGTGAGACTGGAATGTGGGGTAGGGGATGTAGGTATATTTGGGGAGGTGGGTTGGGGAGGTAAACAGACAAGACAAAGAAAATGCATATAGGGGTGGAATATGACATGTGGGGGGTGAACAACATTGACGGGGAAGGATGTTTGGAAACCGCAAACCCATGAGCCCACAGATGGCAATGGTGGAACTGAGATCCCTACCCATGGGCAGTCACCACTGCACCTTCACAGCCCAGAGGGTGGCTGTGCTGGGGGCTGCGTAGGAGGGGCAGGCTCACCCATGAGTTGTGCCACTCATGCCTCAAGCTGGCGTAGAGAATCAGTGACAGAACACTGGATCTCCCTATGCACCACAGCCTGGACCATTCGGAGAGTGAGAGGTGGCCCTCCTCCACCCACAACTTGCACGAGGGGATGAGCCCCATCCCCTGCAGTGCTTCCACCCAAAGGTGGCACAGGCCCAATGGAGGAGCAGGTCCCGGGCTGGGCACCAGACCTGCTGGTGCCAGGTGCCATCACCAGCTGAGGTGGGACAGGTGGGTCTGCTGGGACCGGCCTTCCCATATGTTCTATGTTTAGGAGGATTTAATGACAATATGGGTTGGTAACAGCCAACAGCATTCCAAATTAGTTGTAACAGCATGCAGTAGTATTCCCATTAACCCAACACACCAGAGTTCCAACAGCTGAACAGCAAGCATAACACATGCATATATAGAGCAACAGTGAACATTCCAACAGTATGCAGAATTAATTGGTGGCAACAGGCCACCAAGATTGTAGTATTTGAACAGGGCATATGCATCAAAGTAAATGCAGATATTTATAAACTAATAGGACATATGTCCCAACAAATGTTTTGAGATTAGACATACCCATTGAGGTGTGGAATTGCATTGTTTGTGCACATACAGTAGGGTGTAAAAAGATACCTCCATTAACAACTTATATATACTTATAGTTTACACTACATTTCTATTGACTGCAGGTATATATCCCCATACATGTATTATTACACTAGGCAATGTCCGTTAAATTGTGAAATGAGTTTTGCTAGTTCTTTATATACCTGACCTGTATCTGACATACAAACTGTCCAGGATGCAGATATTACTGCTACGTATTTATATATTATATTTATATTTATATTTATATATCTACATATCTAGATGTGTTCAGGTGACATTATCAGTTATATTTTAACAGCCCCCTACATTTCTAGCAACACACTGACATGTTTGGGGAACACAATAACAAGCTACTCATGTGCCAGATTAACCTGTACATGCCGGCCATGAACCAACAGTTGAGGACTGTATATATGCTTAACAGCTACTGGCACTCCCTTCATCCACTTTATATGGGCCTTCCCAAGTGTGGGTTGACAGCGCTTAATACAACAGTACTATTTCTATAATGCAAGAGTACAACAACATATCAAAGAAAGTGACACGGACACATTCCAGGAATTATACCTTTATTAATTACATAACACACTTTTCTAGAGGCTCTCTCATTTATTTGATATAACAGTGCATGCAGAAGACTTATTCAAGACTTATTATACCTTTATTAATGGGTTACAACACTCTTTTTTTAGGCTCTCTCACTTATTTTATATAACAGTACATGCAGAGAAGTTATTCAAGGATTATTATACCTTTATTATTGGGCTACAACACTTTTTTCAGGCTCCCTGACTTATTTTTTATAACGATACATGCAGAATAATTACTAACCTGCCTGGTTTCACAGCCTTAGCAGCCTATCTGCATAGGCTTGCTGATTCACAGCATGGACACCTGCAGCTGTGAAGTAAATGTAGTGATATTGAGACATACCTATCCATAATATAGACTACACTAGCAATTCTTACATACTACATTCCATGGCTACCTACTCAGTAGTGGGGCATTTTCCATCCCACGGGCCTCCTGTATCCACTGGTTCAGTCGGTCCTCCTTACATCTCTTCAGGTCTGAGTGGTGGTGTCTGACCTGCTTACCAGTCCAAGGGATGCCTGTGGCACTGGTGAGATCATGAGCTAGACTGTTCCAGGCTTCCGCTTTGTATTGGGTGCCCTGGAACTGGCCCTGCAGGAGTCTCTCCTCATGATTATGGATGAGGAGCCAAACCATTACCTTTGACTCCTCAATGCCCCAACGTTGCGCTCAAAATCGAGAGCCCTCTCCAACACCGGTTATGCTGACTGCAGATGGGAGCTACAACCAGTTATGGCAAGTATTCCCACCTATGGAGCTTAAATATGCCTCATTTCCCACACTTATCTGTGATTGACAGGTTTTGAAAACACTCAGCTAAAAGCACACCTGCTTAGCAATGGGTAAACTTCCATTGATATGTATGTGTGTATAGAAAGTGCATGGTCGTGAAATGCTGTCATGGCTTAGTGGTTCAGTACTGTGATTATGGTGCACAGTATCCCGGATTCGAGCCCTGTCATTGTTTTTTATTTTACTACTGGCCAGACTGGTTAAGAGGTGTGGCTGTGTTTAGCCGACTTTGCTCAGCCTTGCCCGACGTTGCTCAACGTTGCTCAATGTTGTGCTGGTTTGCGTAGTGCCCAGCTATGCACAATCTCATTTTGCAAGTTGGCGCGATGCGCAACGTCATGCAAACCATGCGCTGTTTGCACTAGTTGGCGTGATGCGCACCTATGCGCAAAGCATTTGCGTTAGTTAACGCAGTGCTCAGCTATGAGCAGTTGCATTTAAATATGCTTAATACTGGTTAACTTTGCTTAACAGTGTTTCACATTGCTTAAGATACATTACTTATGCATCCATCAGTATGCATAACCATTTCACATTCTTAGATATATATATAAAATTAATTCACTACTACATAAGTCATTTCAATACTTTTTACAAAAATTTCAATGATAAATGTCAGGAATTATTTTTATATACAGATTTCCTACTGAAAATAGTAGAGTGGTGGGACTCGAACATGGAATGCCTCCTCTTTGTGCGAAGGCTCTACCACTGCGCTATCACGAATTCCCTTAATTTGCATATTTTTTTCTTGTTATCCTCTTCGGTGTCTATGCTGCTAACTGTAGCTAAGCAATGGGCAAACCCACACAAACATGCACAAATATGGGCAGCTATATAGGGAATATTAAAAAAAATAAAATAAAAGTTTTACATTTTATAATTTTACAGGGGTTTAGAATGTGGGGAGTGTAGTGTTGGGTATGTACACATTTGAGCAGACTCGCTCGTGTAAGTTGACATTTCTCAATTGAGAGACTTGTAGGGGCATGGATTTTTGGACTGCTTGGCAGTCCGACACGCCCCCTGCACTCTTGCACGCTCCGTGTTAGCCTTAGAGTTGAGTCAGCGCACCCTCATGAATATGCATGGCTCGTTGCCGTCTTACTCTTAGACTGCAGTTTCCATGTAAGACTAACTTAATCTTACACAAAAGGTTAGTGAATCCTGGGGAGCATGTATGTTGGGCAGTCAGATTACAAATACAGTTAATAATGGCAGATCAACGGACAGAAGTGTCAAGAAAGAGCAAACATTTGTGAATACAAAAGAGAATATTAGGTTAAAATATTAATTCATTTTTTATGAATAATATATCACTGCATAGGATTATAATATATTGAAAGAGTGCGTATATGTAAGATTGGGTTACTTACAAGGCATTGGTTGAAATGTTAATAGGAGGAATGGTGATGCATAGGAGTAGGGAGAGTTTAATAATGTGAAAGTGAGAAAAGGTATATGTTTGTGAAAATTTGTCAATACAGACAAAGTCAACCATAGAACTGGAGTGACCATGGGCTTTTTATTTTGGAGAAGTACTGATAAATGTAAGGTATTAGGAGACTAGGCAGTGGATGTGAGAAAGTTTGAAAGTAACTTTTTCATGGTTAAAATTGACCAGCAATTAATTTACAGAAAGGGCATACTCTTATTCTGTATATATTTATTAAAGTGCCTTTGAATATTATTTAAATTATATTTATTAACTGGTGTGGGAAAATGTTGTGTAGCAAATTCTAATGTCTGCTATTATATAATAAAATAACAACAGTTTGTTCCAGCAGAGGGGCATTTTGAATTCTGTATTAGTTTCATACTTAGTACAGTTCTCTAAGGGGTTGAGACAGAATTTTTTTTAATTATCACCATCACATAAGTTGCCATCCTTGTGCAAAACAAAGTGACAATGTGCCTTGTGCAAAACAAAGTGAGAATGTGTTGATGTTAGACACAAGCTGAAGCAATGAATAGCTACCTTTGAGTAATCATTAATTTCAGTTTTAGTAAAAATTATGTAACAAAGGAAGAGATTTTAAAAGTGACCTCTTAAAATTACCATCATTTCAATTATAGTCAAGTTGGAATCAAGTCCTGATTGTTCATTCATACTAAATCTAATAAATTATTACCACCTTCCTGTTGAAGAAACCAGCTGGACAAAAAAGATCCACAAATTCAGATGCATACAGTGAGGTGTAGCATAAATATCCCAGTTAAAAAACATCTCCTCACAACTTATAAACCTAACAAAACCCCAGGCTTAAGCCTTTACTCCTGTTCCGTGGCAAAACTATCAAACTCCCTTTCTTTAACTATTAAAATTGCTACTAACTTGTACTCCTTCAACACCTCTGTCCCACTACTAACTTACCCTACTCTCCCTTCCTCTACAAATTTTCCCCTAAGGTTACACTCATACCTTTTCCACATCTATTCCTACTATCACCTCTATCACAATCTATCCTTCTCTACTCATGCTATCCTATGCCTATGCCATTATAATCTGTTACTATATTTCATGACGTCTAGAATATTAATAATTGTTATGAGGGTCTATATTATAGTATTGAAGTTTTTAAACATCGAATGCTACAATATCGACCCGTTTTTGTCGAAAACTCAAAATAGCAAAGCCACGGAACTTCAAAATCTTACCTAGGGTAATAGTTTGGTTGTCCGTTCCATGGCTTTGTTATTTACTCTACTGTGGTTGGAAGGTTACGGACTGGGGTAAGGTAAGTATGCAAATGAGTTATGGACCGGGTTAAGGAAAGTGTGGGAATGGATTGGAGTAAGGTGAGTGTCCGATAGTTAGGGACATTAGGGTTAGGGAGCGGGTAAGGTGAGTGTGCGATAGCTAGGGACTTTAGGGTTAGGGAGTGGGTAAGGTGAGTGTGTGGTAGT
Source organism: Protopterus annectens (assembly GCF_019279795.1). Lineage (NCBI taxonomy): Eukaryota > Metazoa > Chordata > Ceratodontiformes > Protopteridae > Protopterus > Protopterus annectens. The sequence continues at coordinate 900,940,705 of NC_056728.1, forward strand.
TAGGGACTTTAGGGTTAGGGTTGGGTTAGGGTGAGTGGATAGGTAGTAGTGTAGGGTTAGAATTATGGTTCTGTTAAGTGTATGTGTGTGGTTTATTTATTTTGGTGTGCTTGTGTTGTGTGTTTGTGTTTTGGAACAGCAAATTTTTTCCCTGGGAAAAAATTTGCTGTTCTGTATGTTTGATATTTGGTGGTTTAGATACTTTAGGTATGATGACATAGCATTCACTATTTAAATCATATGGTAGGGTAATATAAACACTTGTTATGACAATCATCTATTACATAAATAACACTGCATCTTCCTATTATCAGGATTTCCATATAATTTATGCTTGAATACTATGACTTTATTATGTCTGTTGAGTTTTTGTTCAGATAAACCAATGTGCAATTTTTCAAATTTTGTGCTTGAATGTTATGACTTTAATTTGTCTGTCTAATACTTCATTCTGTGAACCATATGTATCTGGAGATTTTCTCCCTGGCCCTCTGCTGAAAATGGGTACCTCATGACCCAATCGGACTTTCCCAGTAAAGAAATGCTAAATAAATAATTATCATCACAGTAAAGCAACATTATTCACTGCAGTGACTAGGGAAGCCATAAATGTAGTAAGCTGTTTACTGTCCAAGTTTGGATTTCTGTTTGCAGCTACAAATCTGACATTACCCATTTACAAATACTGAACAAATTAACTACTAGAAATTCAAAGTTATTATGAGAAGAAGTTAATTCTGATGAGACAGCATGAATACCTTTGAACTAGTGCCCCCCCTTCCAGGTCTACTTTGCCTGCCATACTGAAAGATTTGAAAGGGTATCAACTCTGACATGTATGACAACCCAGGCTTCCATGATAACTATAATTTTATAATCATTTTTTGTTATTATTATTATTAGTTCTAATTTATTTTCCTGCTTAGGTTTTACCCATAAATATACCCTCAGGATGTGCTGAAGTCTAAACTGTGTAGAGAATAACTGGCCATTCATAATGTATTTTCGAAGTTATCCAGAAGTTTACCTCCATAAATATGTAAATGGAGTCTGTCCTGACAAAACATGTTTGGGAAGCAAAACAAATTAATCCAGGTCTTAATAAAATCAAGTTTGCACTGTAAGCTACTGTAATCTACATTGTCTTAATCAGTTGTTAAAATGACTTTTATAAATCATAAGATATAAGATGTTATAAGTCTTTAAATAGAATAGAATAAAAAAAAATAAGAACACCTCCTCAAAATCCTCTGTACTGCATCCAACCTTCTTAATACCTTGTTAATAAAAGCTGCAGTTAAAATTTCCAAACCATTAACTTATATTTTTTAATTTATCACTAGAGAAATAGCACCACATGCTTGGAAACATGCAATCATCGCCCCCGCTACCCAAAGTTCCCACACCCAAATCCCTTAAAGAACTTAGACCCATTTCTGCTTTATGCCCTAATTGACTCAATATATAGAAACATGAACTTGGGTCAGTTTACTGATGGGATATTTATAGACATAACCAGAACATTTGAAACAGATAGTGACAACCTACTCTTAACAAAACTGACAAAATTTAGCTTTGGAGAAAATATTATCACCTGGTTCCAAAGCTACCTGGAAAACAGGACATTCCAAGTCTTTGCTAACAATGAAATGTCCCATAAAGGAACCCTCAATTCCGGAGTGCTACAAGGATCAGTACTACAACCCTTGCTCTTATCACTGTCTTCTTTGATGACCCCTCAGAGAAACCCACTTTTCTGAATGCCACTATATATGCAGATGACATTCTCCTTCTTGATACAGATAAATCCATTTCAAAACTGCAATCCTAGCTGCAGTTATCCAAGGGACATCAGATTAGAAACTAATAATAAATCACAACAAAACTAATATTATGCTATTTGTATCCATTCACAAATGATAGCAATGCTCTCTTATCAATATTTAAGATAACATAGCATCCACAATCAATGATTATAAGTACTTAGGACTAACCTTTATTCTCTAAGCTTCATTACACTTGCTGACATAATAGACAATAATGTCCTTTCTCAACTAAGAACTCTGTCATAAAATGTTTCATCTACTCTCTTCCACAACACTCACAACCATATACATGAATATACTTTTCCTCAAACTGAAATAAGGACTCCTGGTAGTGGAATTCCATTCTGCCCATAATACACATAATCTACAGAGTGCAGTAAATAAAATATGCAGATGTCCGTTACTAGCTGACACATGCAGCCATCAATGCAATATTCTACAAAAAAAAGTACGATGTCTATCTATGACTGACAGAGCAGCCCAACTTCTGGGCACCTGATATTCAAGATATTAAAACTAAGCTACAGCTACTATCCCCTTTTTAGAATAAAATTCCCACTTGGAGAACTGGGACATATCTTAAGAAACACACAAGACAACACCACCATGCTAAGTAGTCTACTTTTCAAGACTGTTGTAGGTGAACAGGTATTCTCTAGTATAGGTCTAGTATTATGGAAAAAGCTCCCACCTGAAATTATGTCTAGAAAATCCATCCAGCACTTTAAAAAGGCATTACATGAGCTTCTCAAAGATGAATTCACTTGCACATCAGAGACAGTGACTGAACCATTATTACCCGGAATACCAACACATTTCTGGTCTGAATCTGCCTTCCAGATTATACTAACAGTTACTTCTTAAGCCAATAGAAGCTGTGCATACCATATTATACTGTATATAATTGTAAAATTCATATCTTTATTTGAATTTCCATGCAAAATATCAAAAACTTCTTCAACATGCGATGAGCATAAATACATAGAAAATGCTTGTTCATAACACATTGAAGAATTAACAGAAAGAAGAAAAATAATAACATAACAACTATGTACACCAAGTGACAAGTGCCATTTCATAGGTTCAAATAAAACAATGACAATAGTGCATGACAGTATGGTCTCAGAGATAAAAATGAAAGAAAAAACAAGGCTTTAGTAATAACATTTTCTCTTTGTTATTTCAGCTTAACATGTAGATGTGCCTAGTTGAAATTATTGGAGTATGTGGTCAAAAAGTGTTTCCCACAACTGTTCGTAATAAGAGCATTTGCTTTGGTTACTAACTATTAATTTATGAACTGTTATATACTTAATCACCATATGTTTAAAGCCACCCCATGATGCATTTGATCTGTTACGCCAGGTTTGTGAGATATATAGCTTCATCAATGAAAAAAGGGTAAATAACGTGTAGTTTTTGTTTAGTTTGTCCCATAGGGGAATGTGTAAAATCAACTCCCAAGACACAGAAGTCTTTTTATACACCATCTTTTCTAGTCTGTTCCTTAATGTGCACATAACTTATATGAACATTTGCAGCTCCAAAATACATGCAGAATGTCAGCTCTTTGGTCTTCACAGTATAGACAGTTTGAAGAAGATGTGGAATAATATTTATTGAGTTTGACAGGAGTTAAATAAGTATTATTTACTATCATGAATTGGGTACACATACATTTTTTTTAAGGGATTAGTTTTAAAGAAAGCTGAAGATTGAGATTTCTGATTATTTTGAATTGCAGGTTGCATTTTGGGCCAATAGTCTGAGTATCGGATATTATCCTGATATTTAATAGCTGTGATTAATTTATAAGTATTTTTAGCATTTTCTTTTTTACTGTAAACATATTCCATAACTCCTTACAGAGATTTAAATTATCATCTATCTCTGGGTATTTTAATAGGGTAGATGTCATTTCTTTAATCTGTGTTAGAATAACTAGATAGCTTTTAGGAATGTATAATGCAATTCTGAGATCAATAGTAGAAAGGACTTTATAATAATAAATATCTAATATGTTCATTTCTCTAATTAAGAGGTAATTGTTCAGGTTTAACACAGATTTATTTAATTTAAAATTTGGATTGTGGTGGCATGGTTGGAAAGTATTAAAAGGACTTGGTAGATGTAGTGATTCAATTATATTTTGCATGATAGTTATTATATTTTTAGGCAGTTATTTAGTTTGATTCTGCTCATATTTACTTTATTGAGGGAGGGTAGGGCCTTAAGGTTAATTCTGGAACCAATTACTAGATTATACCAAATTTTTGCCCAGCTAGGGATCCATTTTATTTTAGTTGGACAATAATCAGAGATTAAAAGAAAGTGATAAAACCACCAAACGGTAAACACCCTCAGTTGAAAGAGAAATAACAAATAAAGTCCAAACGAATCTGGCAAACTGAGGTTGAAGCAATGAGATGTAAAATCCAAAAAGTCTTCAGGGAAACAAGCAAAACTAGTAAATTTTATTCCATACAGACAAGCGCTTTCGCCAATAATAGCTTCATCAGGTCTATCAAGTACAAATGAATAAAAAAGCTGTTTTTATATATGATCTAACAATTCAATTAGACTTAATTGCATCACTCACTTAAAACGGAAATGTCACTACTTTTAAAACCAGATAGATAGAACATCTTATTCCTTTTAATGCACTTATATAATGATCCTACTGTATGTTAAATATGCTTGTATGTATGTGTGTAAAAATAGATATGAATGTGTAACAATCATATATAAAAATATGAAAGAATGTAAGAATCTATATAAGGAAGTCTGCATAAGGAATAAACTGAATCCCTGAACTCATATATTCATGTGTGACCTCACAAATGCATTTATATATATAGGTTGTAAAGTGCTTGTGCAAGGTATATATGAAGCACTTGTACAAATTATATATAAAAAACTCTAAAATATGTATAAATATATGAGAATATTATAGAAACCACAGTCGCTTCCGTATATACACATTAACAGCTGGTATTTACCTATGCGTATATAAACAGTCTGATCTTACATCATGATAAAACATACTTGTGTATATGAATGTATATATAGGCAAATTGTATGTAGATAATGAAATGTATTGAAAAAGGTATATGTATATGTATGAAAAAAGATCTGGTTCACTAAACTCTTGTATGTAACGTCACAAATGCATGAAGTAAAGTACTAGACAGAAAATGTGTGTATGTAAATTTCTATGATGTATTAATATATCAGGCGCATATGCAGAAATATATGGATCTCTATGGTAATGGCCTTCCGTGTTTGTATATATAAAGGCGACAAATCTATACCTATACTATATATATATATGGACTCATGGGTATATGTTGATAGTGTGATTTAATCTATATAACACATATCAAAGTTATTCAAATGTTCAGAGTGAAACTGCTGGTAAAATCATCACATAAATAATTAAAAAAATGTATACATTCATAGTAATTGTCTAAGACATATAATATACTTTAGTATAAAAGATTCAATATCCATTAAAATGCTTGTTCTATAGATATAGATGAATATATTAAAAAATAATACAAAGCAAATACATCTATAAATTTGAGGGGTATCTTACTTAATCTTCCTTCTTTTCCTTAATTTGGGTTTTATGGATACTCTCTCATTTAAACCCTTCCCATTATCCGCTCTCAGTCGTATGATCCAATCATTCTCTCTATCTTCCGTATGGTTACGAATATCTCCCCCTCTACTATTGATTGGTATCACTTCTAAGACTCTGAAACGAAAGGTATGTGTGGGGTCATTTTCTACCACATGTTTAGCTAGGGCATTATTCTGAAAACATTTCTTGATGTGGTAAACATGTTCTCTGATGCAGACTACGCATACTGTAATTACTACAGCAGCAAATTGCATGAGTTCTAATATAGTATATTTAGCAGTATGCGTAGTCTGCAAAAGTTTCTACGTAGGGAAAACCAACCGTAGATTTAGAGACCGCATCAGAGAACATGTTTACCACATCAAGAAATGTTTTCAGAATAATGCCCTAGCTAAACATGTGGTAGAAAATGACTCCACACATACCTTTCGTTTCAGAGCCTTAGAAGTGATACCAATCAATAGTAGAGGGGGAGATATTCGTAACCATACGGAAGACAGAGAGAATGATTGGATCATACGACTGAGAGCGGATAATGGGAAGGGTTTAAACGAGAGAGTATCTATAAAACCCAAATTAAGGAAAAGAAGGAAGATTAAGTAAGATATCCCTCAAATTCATAGACGTATTTGCTTTGTATTATTTCCTAACATATTCATCTATATCTATAGAACAAGCATTTTAATGGATATTGAATCTTTTATACTAAAGTATATTATATGTTTTAGACAATTACTATGAATGTATACATTTTTTAATTATTTATGTGATGATTTTTACTAGAAGTTCCATTCTAAACATTTTGAATAACTTTGATATGTGTTATATAGATTAAATCACACTATCAACATATACCCATGAGTCCATATATATAGTATAGGTATAGATTTGTCGCCTTTATATATACAAACATGGAAGGCCATTACCATAGAGATCCATATATTTCTGCATATGCGCCTGATATATTAATACATCATAGAAATTTACATACACACATTTTCTGTCTAGTACTTTACTTCATGCATTTGTGACGTTACATACAAGAGTTTAGTGAACCAGATCTTTTTTCATACATATACATATACCTTTTTCAATACATTTCATTATCCACATACAATTTGCCTATATATACATTCATATACACAAGTATGTTTTATCATGATGTAAGATCAGACTGTTTATATACGCATAGGTAAATACCAGCTGTTAATGTGTATATACGGAAGCGACTGTGGTTTCTATAATATTCTCATATATTTATACATATTTTAGAGTTTTTTATATATAATTTGTACAAGTGCTTCATATATACCTTGCACAAGCACTTTACAACCTATATATATAAATGCATTTGTGAGGTCACACATGAATATATGAGTTCAGGGATTCAGTTTATTCCTTATGCAGACTTCCTTATATAGATTCTTACATTCTTTCATATTTTTATATATGATTGTTACACATTCATATCTATTTTTACACACATACATACAAGCATATTTAACATACAGTAGGATCATTATATAAGTGCATTAAAAGGAATAAGATGTTCTATCTATCTGGTTTTAAAAGTAGTGACATTTCCGTTTTAAGTGAGTGATGCAATTAAGTCTAATTGAATTGTTAGATCATATATAAAAACAGCTTTTTTATTCATTTGTACTTGATAGACCTGATGAAGCTATTATTGGCGAAAGCGCTTGTCTGTATGGAATAAAATTTACTAGTTTTGCTTGTTTCCCTGAAGACTTTTTGGATTTTACATCTCATTGCTTCAACCTCAGTTTGCCAGATTCGTTTGGACTTTATTTGTTAATAATCAGAGATTGTTATAATTCTGCTAGCATTTATTATGTCATAATAGTGTTTAAAATCTGGGAGATCCAAACCATCAATCTTTTGGGATAAATCAATTTTTGATAGCTAATACAGATTGATTTGGGTTCCCAAATAAATTTAGAAATATTTACATTTAGGGATTTGAATTTTTTTTAGGTATTATTATATTGGTTGCATAAAGTTGAAACAGTAATCTAAGTAGTATATTCATTTTGATAATAGACACCTTTGACAATAAAGAGAATTTTAATTTGTTCCATCTGAGGATATCCTGTTCAATCGTTGCCCAAAGTTTTGTTTAGTTAATCTGGCAAAACTTTTTTATGTCATGACACAAAATATACCCACATATTTCAAAGTGTCATTTAACTTAATTCCAGACTCTGGAACATAATTAATTAAATTATAGTTTGGGTTTAAGGGAAAAATAGATGATTTATTCATGTTAAGTTTGTAATTAGAACATTTTGAAAATGCTTCAATAGAATAATGAATTGTTGGTAGATCAGTATTGGGTAAAGTAAAGTAAAGGTTTAAGTCATCAGCAAAGGCCAGCAGTCTAAGCTGTATATTATTTATTATAAGAATATAGTGAAAAGTTCTTTGTACTATAAGAAGGAAGAGCAGCTCTATATGAATAGTAAATAAATATGGGGACAATGGACAACCTTGTGAGACTGTATAATGATGATGGGGAGCTAACATCGGCCTTGCAAACATTAAAGAATGATTTTTTGGCAAGTGGCTATTCTGAGAAGGAGATATATATTAATTTCTGACATTGTTTGTCAGAGAGAAACACTAAAGGTAAACCTTATTTTTCAGACAATACTAATGTTGTTTGTAGCAATTAGCCTGCCAGACTGGATGACAGGATTAGGGTTCCAGTGACATTTTCCAATGATGTAAATGTCTATTGTCAGATTATTAGGAATAATTGGCATATATTACAGGCATGTGATGAACTCAAAGGTTCAGTAGGTGATAGACCCTACTTTTCTTTTAAGAATAGTTTATCCCTTCAAAGACAGCTATGTTATATGTCTTCTTGCTCTAAACCTATAGTAGACTCACAGAGGCATGGTACTTATCCATGCAGAAGTTATTTGGCATAATAGTATATTCATGCAGGTTGTAGGTATATGCACACAGGCATAGTTGTATATATTGAATGGGACTTCTATGCTGACTGTAGAACAAACAATTTAATATATCTTAGTTATTGTAGTTACTACTCAGTGTTTTATATTGGGAAGACTAATTGTTCATTAAGACAGCACATTTTGGAACATTTAAAGTTAGGTCATAAGAAATTTGAAAGATAGTAATGCTTTAGCAAAACACTTAAGGGCTGAAGCCACACAACATACATTTAGGATTTTTGTTTTAGACATTTTATCAGGGACCATCAGGGGTGGTGACCTTAAGAATAAAACTGAGGCAGCAGAACAGAGATGGATTATTCAGTTTAGGGCTGATAGACCACCTGGTATTAATGATGCAGTGACTCTGAAGCCTTTTTTACGTGCAAATAGATTACCACATTGAAATCAGTTATTAATGTCTATTTTTATTTTTTTGTAGTATGGTTGTACTATGTCAATGTAGTTTTCTATATATTTTATTGCTATATGTCTGATAATGTAGTAGTTGATGGACAGAGTACATATGTCTTTTTAAGAATGCTAATTGCTATTTGATGTAAGCTGCTAATAGGCTGATCTTAGTTTAAATATGTGTTTTTTAAGATTTATGTAGTCTGAAGAAGCAGTATTATATCACAAAAGCGCTTACTCTTTTTATTAATATATATTGTATCCTATGCTGTACGGTTCGATATTTTGTTTTACTTGGAATTGGACTTTTACTAATATCAAGCCTTCTTCCACATACCCTGCTTTGTTTTTTTCACAATGGACAACCTTGGTTTGTTCCATTAATAATTTTTGCTGGAGGAAAAGTATTTTTATAATTTTTATTAACGTGTTAAGACGTGTGCATTTACATAAATAATTTTAATTGAGTTAATAAAGGTTTGCAGTAGACCAAACTGTGGCATTGTTGAAAAAAGAAAATCTAGTTTGAGTGTATCAAAAGCTTTGAAAGCATCAACAGAAAGTGTTGTTATTTTTTGTTAATTTGACTATATAGAGAAATCATGGTGTCCAGTGTTATCATATGGTCACAGGTTTGTCTATCCTGAAGAAAACCTGATTGGTTAGGTGAAATTATACTTGGTAATAATGGTTTCAGTCTCTTTGCCAATAATGAGGCAAATATTTTAATGTTTAAGTTTATAAGGGAAATCAGTCTATAGTTTGATGGGTCTTTAGTGTCAGTATTTTCCTTTGGAATAAAGATTGTTTTAGAATGATTTAAATGTAGGTCCATTATGCCATTTTCCTTAATGAAATTGAATAGACGCAATACGAATTTTCAATTTTTTTTGCTTAAAGTTTTATAAAACGTTGCATTATAGCCATCAGGTCCAGGGGCTTTGATCACCTTAAGATTGCTTATTATGTATAGCATTTCTTGTAAGGTGAAAGAAGCTGTAAGAAAGTCCTCCTGACTTTAATTGAGTTTAGGAAAAATTATCTAATTTAGAAACTGATCTTTTTTTTATAAGAAAATGATAAGTTTTGTTCTCCACATGTTTGAGAATAGATTTGTTCAAAAATCTGAATAATCTCAGTATTTGAGTTGTAAGTCTTATTTTGATATGTGATTTGGTTATTAATGGAGAGGCTTTGTTAATATTTATCATTCTTGCTAGTATTTTTGGTGGAACTTGTGTCCATTCAGAGTATCTAGCTACCATTTTCATTTCTTTGAATGATGCTTGGTATAAAGTAGGTAAAGTTCTTTCTGAAGATCAGTAATTTGTTTTTCTATAGTAGAGCTATATATCCTACAAAGTTCCTCTTCAAGATCATTTATTTTTCCCTTCAGTGTTACTTCCTTTGATTAAAAGATTTTTTTTTATAATAAGTTGCTTTATTAATAAGTATGCCCCTAACCTGGGCCTTAGCAGCAGCCCATTGCATATCAAAAAATTGTTATGCTTGAATGTGTATCGATCACTTTGGAGAATGTAGGGGCAAGTCACACACTCATTGATGGGAAAGCAACCTGCCAGCTGGGAAGATTGTAAACAGTTTGATAGTCCAAAAAATGGAGGGTCTCTCCTTTCAAAAGTGATGCAGAGAGTTCTGTTTTTTTATAACAAAAAGTGAGCTGGAAACCCAAAATATTAGAAAGCCCCTTATTACGGGTGATAATGTTATGGTTGCTGTGCAATATTTGTTTAATACCATGCGTGTCTCTGGAAATGGAGAGAGGGAAGCTCAATGTGTGGTTTATACCTGTGGAATTGTCGGAGAGGACCTGCAGACCATACTTAAGTATCAAGAGAATTTTGTAGACCTACCCAGGCAAACCTCTTTGCTAATATGAGTCAACAAGTCTAGAGGGTAGTTTCTATCCTTATAAAGCCCTGTCAAAAAAGCATGTTCATCCAAGAAGATAGCGACATCTCTGCTTAAGTGAAAATGCCTGATGAACTGTTCTGTGACCACATTAGCTTTCATAAAATATGGATGCTGGCTAGTGTAGTCCAGATAGTTCTTACAGTAGGACTTTTTGCAAAATATGTTAGAGCTGAAAGACTTGGTAATTGGATCAAGCTGAATATCTACATCCAGAAACTGAATCTGTGGCCCATACCAGAAACTGTTGCTGAAAGATAAATCAGTCAGAAAAGAGTTCCGCTGAGACAAAGTGCAACTCTGAACAAAAAATAAATCATGTATGTGCTGAAAACCTGGAAAAAAGGGACAGTATACATCCCCAAGCACTTAAGACCAAATTGGCATACGCTGGTGCCAATTTAGCCCCCAGAGCTACCCCTTTATTTTGTTGAAAGATATGACCATTGAAATGGAAGAAACTATTATGCACAACAACTGAAATCAATTTACAGATAATATCAGATTTACTGTGGCTTAGCCCTGAATATTCCAGCAAGAATTTCCTGGTAAGGTGGAGACCTTCAAAGTGTGAAATACTACAGCAAGGGTCATTAGAAAGGAGTCACCATTCAGATAGGAAGCCTCCAACATTATCCTTTAAAGATTTTTGAGAAAAATTGCTACTGTTGTGCTGTTTGATTTAGTAAATGTTTCAATTATAGTCCCTATCCACTTTTTACCCAGCTCTTGAGTCCTTTGACCCAACATGTGAGTCTCTTGAACAAATATTATTTCAGCCTTTGATTTAAATGCTAAGTGAAAAAAAAGCTTCTTGTCTGTTTTATTTGTATACCTTTCACGTTCCATGAATCAACTGTCCGCATTGACACTCCCATTAAAAATGTACTAATGGATAGTGAAATAGTGTTTTGAGACCATAAGAACCATTTTTATTCCATGAGTTTAAATATAAGAAAAATGACACATTGCACTCTTTTCCTGCTACAAACATGTGCCTATCCACACTCCAAAAGAGCCAGTAAGGTAATATACTGACAATCCCCAGGATTTAATAAACTCCATGTAGACACCATTTAGAGCCATGTCTATATTACTCGATCGAACATTTAGGTTAGCGAATACCTAAATGTTGATCTGCTAATATCGAAAAATTAAAACAGCGAATGGCCAGTTTAATGTAGAGAATGAATTCCCTTGATCGCAAAAAAAAAAAAAAATTTAAACCAAAATGAAGTGGGAGGCTTTGACCCCCACACCTCTCGTTGTAGAGGGGAAGGTGCTTTCCACCCCCTCTAACTAAATATACCAACTCTGAGATCGCTCTACAGTGTGGAAAGGGGTAAAATCCACATAATGGCCAAGGGAATTCTTTCCCTCTGTTAAATCAGCCATTCATGTTGTTTTGCTTTTGCTATTACCAGATCGATATATAGGTATTCGCTAACCTAAGCATTTAATTAGGTAATAGGAACCTGCAGAGACTACATGGCCTGTATCCATGTACACGGCCATGGTTCTCCCTTGGCAGCTCACCATGCATATTAATGATGGCGCGCTGCAGAGGGAGAGCATAGCAACACGGATATTGAATCAGTGTAGGGAGATGTGTAGAGGCTACCCGTGGTTGTGGATGCCTGGTCAGATATTATGTACAGGGTGTAGCTCCCTGTAATGCACCCCACCACTGTTGAAATGCTGTGAACTGTGTTAAATGTGTAATATATAAGTTATATGGTTTTATTTATTTATTTTATTATTTTTCTGCATTTATTTTATTATTTTTCTGCATGTTTGCACAGCAAGGTGTGGAGTGCAGCAATGCCAAGCCGTACTTACATATAGACAGCTGACACCTGCCACAAATCTAAAAATAGAAATTGGATGTAATCAACTATCATAATTAATGATTTCATTTTTCCATTGTAACTTTTTTTTTTGTAATTGCCATTTGTGTGGCCCCACATGGAGCGCTGCAGAGCCAAGCACCACTTATACATACATTGTCAACACCTGCCAAACATCTAAAAATAGAAACCAGATGTAATTAATTATTTAAATATAGGTTTGTTTACGAGTGTTTACACATGTTTGCTCAGTGTGGGGCAGTGCTCAGCAATGCTAACAAGTAACCTAGTAGTATATGTGAAGGTATACTAGCTTTCATAAAGTCCAAGTAACTAAATCGTTAGAGTTATGGAGTTATGTGTAGTAGCACCTGTGTTCAAGTCCATAGCAGGCAGAACATGTCTGTAATTTAATGTACTATTTTTGTTTAATTTAATAACAAAATTGTGAAATATGGCACTGCTGCACTCTACGAAGCTCTGCTCAACCATGCTAAGCACTGCATTAACATGCTAATGGCTAACAATGTTTGTGATGTGCTAAGCTTTGCTAAAACCATGGTTTTGCAAGTTTTCTCACTGCTCAGCTCTGCTTAGCTAGTTTGTGCGCTGCTAAGCAACATGGCACCTTTTTGAATGTTGCTCAATGATGTGTAAGGGTGGGAAAACAGCCTATATTGGAATTCTGCACCATTCGTTGGAGTAAAATCGACTGTTGATATGGCAGGTGGTGCTGGTGAAGGTGCACACTTTCAGGCACAGAAGTGAGGTATTCAGGAGTCCAGGATCATGGTTGGGCTTCTGGTAAAAAAAAAAAAACATGAACCCAGGCTGATGCAGGGTGGTTTCCAGGGCTTGGAGTGTAAGGCGCAGGCCTGGGACCAGTTGGCCATAGAACTCACCAGGAGTACTAGTATCCCCTGCACAGATGAGCAACGTCATAACTATTATGAAGACCTGAAAAGAAGAAAGAGGGGAATTTTGGACACCTGGGTCCAAGAAGGGAGAACTGGGAATACCCCCCAAGTATGTAAATATGTTTTCCACTGTGTTACCAAAATGCAAGCTGAATGTTTGCAAAACTTTTATGCATAATGGTGTGCTTCTCTCCCAACAGCTGCAGCTGAGAGGGCTCGCAATGTCAAGTCCCATACCAGGCTCCTGGCCAGGTTGCACCATGAGTGTGGTAAGTATGGATTCATTACGCTAACTGTAGTGCAATAAGCAAGAAAGAGTAAAGCATTTACTGCGATAAAGTATACACAAGGAAAAATTGTAATGTGATAAATGGGCATGTACAACTGTAGTGCAATAAATGGGCAAATAGACCTGTAGTGCAATAAATGAACAATAACAACTGTAGTTCAGTAAACAATAAACAATACAAATAACAGTAAGCAAATGGTATACAGCAGGATTGTGTTGTCATAACCATTGCAGGAGAGATCTATGCATTGATTGTCTATGGTAAGGTTGATGCAGTCAAGTGTAACACTGTAATACCTGTAGAATGCAAACCTAATGGCCTGCATACTGTATTCTTAACTCATAGTACTGTCCAAGGCTGTCTCCAGGCCTGTATTGGTCACATAATACTCTCTTTTCCTTTTACTTCAGGTAATAAAGGTATATGGGTGAGGCAGCCCATTCCATGGGCAGATATTGTGTGTGGACTTCACAGGTATTTCAAAGCAATACCAATAAAAAGTGTTCACAAGCATTATTGAGTCTAAAATAAAGGTGTATTAATATATTCAGTATGGTTGTATTCCATGCATGTGTGTTATACAGTCACTGCAGTCAATTGTAACATTGTAATACAAGAAGAATGTCCTGTAACTTGTATTGCTCAGTTCATAGTGTGGTTCCAGGTTATCTCCAGGCCAGTATCAATCACTTAGTAGTCACCCGTGACTTAGTAGCTCAGTCTGTTGAATGCCTTGTATACAGTACATTTTTCCGCACACAGTCCTGGGTTCAAATCCAGTGGTGTATAGCACTAAATTTTCAGTATCAGTCACATGACATAATGCTCACATTTTCTCTCTCCCCAGGAACAAAAGGTATATCGGTGAGGTAGCCAATATTATGAACAGATATTGTGTTTATATTTCACAGAATTTTAAAGTCAATAGCAAGAAAGTGTTCACCAGCATTGTTGAGTCATAAATAAATCTGTTTATATCCAATATGGCTGCATTCCTTGCATGTCTGTACTAAGTTGCTGCAGTCAATTATTACATTATTTGCAGATGTCCCCTGCAGTCACCCTTTTGGGTTCTATTCCTATGCCTCCCAACAAAGCCATGACAGCTGTCTAGTTTATGTGCTATACACAAACATGCTTCTCGAGTTTCACAATTTCTTGTACTGTAATTAAAATTGCCTAATCTGTTGTTGTTTGTCTTTCGCCTTTTCCTGGTTAGGGGTCGCCACAGCAAAACTCTGGCCCGCTAATGATTGGCAGTTGGTTTTTATGCTGCCGAGTTTCCAGCCCGACGCCCAACCTTCAATGAAGGCACGCCCATTCAACGCATGTCTTTCAAACGCCCACTCGACCGCGTGGAGGACATGCAGACTCCACACAGAAGGCACTCCCAACCCAAGACAATAATTGAACGGGAGAACCTCTTGCTGTGAGGCAACAATGCCACCGCTGCACCACCGCTGTCACAGAATTACCAGAGAAAGACCACCTGGAATGCAATGTATTACCAAATCCACTTACAGAACATCTTGGTAGTTATATAAGTCCACATTATGTGAAACTGTTCTCTGTAGTTGTGTACCTGCATTTGTCAGTGCTTGGCTCATATAGGCTCATGCTAACAGCTTGAGAGGTATGTACATGCTACATCAGCAATAGGAGAATTGTAGTCACTGTACCAAAACTGACACAACACACCTGCAGAGTATGTATTATCAGTGTTTTCAGAGGTAAAATCTGCAGTGCTACTAATGGAATGTTTTTCCCTATCTCCCCACACTTTATCTTAATTTATTAATTATTGTTATTTAGTATTATGATTTAATATTAACATATGTTGTTACACTAACTATATTTTTTCAAAATGTGATGTAATATTGTTACATGTTATTATGATTCACTATAAACATGCTTTGTTAAACTATTTTGTTATCTGGGATGAGCTGCCAATCTTGGTGCACAGGATAGTCTTCTGTGGGTTTCCCCACTGCCTGCACCAGATTGAGGGCATGCTGGCTGACCTGGTGGGGCAGCCTCGCTCCAGTGCCCAGCCTCCAGCACTGCCACCCTTGGGCCAGTGAAGAAGCAGTGCATGAGTGGGGATGTGAGTCATGTTGCTGCCATCTGGAGGCACATGGGACTTGGATTCTACAACACCCTCCCTATCCAAGGAATTTACCCCTCTCATGTGTCATACACTCCCCCTATCTGCTCACTTGTCTGGATTGTCTGCAGATGCGTCTTCACTAACCCAACTTAGCTCCCCCATGGGTACCTATGCCTCTTCCCCAACATTCTACTCTCACCTTAAAAAAAAAAACAAAATAGGCACCTGTCCCCTGACAATGCAGTTATGTTGTCCTCAACCTTCTCTCTGTGGGTTGTTGTTGTGTCTTTCGGCTTTTCCCGGTTATGGGTCGCCACAGCGAAACTCCGGTCCACTAATGATTGGCAGTAGATTTTTACATGCTGAGTTGCCAGCCCTGAAACACAACCTTCAATGAAGGTACACCCATTCATGCATGTCTCCACAAAGAAGATGCTCTAGCTGAGAATCGAACAGGAAAACATCTTACTGTGAGGTGACAACGCTACCACAGCACCAACACCGCAGTAACTCTATATGAGTTCAAATCCATGTACATATTCTGTCAAAGTGCACAGTTGTTGCTGTACAAGAAATGGATAGCTATGGTTCTTTCCTACACCCTTCCTGCATATCCCTACCTGCCTTCTACTATGTTTTTCCCCTGCTTGTACCGCATTTTACCCCTTTCCTGTCTCCCCATTTTTCTTTTCTTTTTGAACATGATGCTGCGAGGTACACCACATCACATAGCTTCACTAAGCTCAACTAAATAGAGCTATATATTGATTGTATGTGTCCTTAAAAGTCTATTACACATTTACAAATAAACACCTGTTCCATGTTTTGAACCCAAGACCATTACTGATCTTCCAATACATCCTCGTTATTGGATGTCATTCTAGAGGATCTTAACTCCAAGGTATATAGGAAAAGTACCTATTCGAATTCCTATCTACATTTCAATAGTGCTCACCCTATGCACCAAAAAAAAAAAATTGGTTAGGGGACAGACTAGAGGCAAAATTATAAACTACCTTTAGTAAACCCCTTGACCATTGAACAATATTCTTTTTGAAAGAAAAATGGTTTCATGGAATCATTTTATGTTTAATATATATTTTTTTAAACAATTCAGTTTTTTAAAGCTTCATATATGTCATTTTAGTAACAGAGAAGCTATTGAATGTTTAAGAAAGTGTTCTTTTTAGTAATAAAGTGGTAAATTTTTAAAGAGCAAATTTACGGATGACCATAAGATGGTGTTATAAACTAGTGGAACGATGTTTGCTTTTTACAGGAACATTATATTTTATAATGATACATATTTTTATGGAGTTTGCATGTATTTATTAATGTTTTAACTATTATTTATTGAATGGTTTTAATGCAGAGGAACTTGGCAAAAAGGTTATTATACAATTCACATTTTATGGACGTATTCAAGTTTTTAGGTTAGAATTAATTACGTTAACTAAAATGCTTTGTGATTGGTTGTATTTTAATTGTAATAGGTACAAATACTCATTTAGGAGATTTCAGCCCACATCTGATGACGTATTCAAACGAAAACGTAATTTTATGATGTTAATGCTTGGTATTGACTGTATTTGGTGTAACATTAAAGCGAGTGAATTCCAACTGTCTGCAAGCTTCATTGTACGCCTTCTTGGGTCTGTTTTGGAGTTTACAAGTGTTTTTTGTGGACCTTTGGCAAATTTTATTGGGTTTCCACATATGTCATCCTGTAATATTTTGTTGTCTTTCAGGAATTATGTGCCGTAGATGCCATGCACCCTTCTTGAATGTGGAGAATGACATTATTATTTATTTTATTTTATTTATTTTATTTTACATTTGTTAACCAGGAAAGTCCAACTGGATACAGGTCCATTTTCAGCAGAAGCCCGGGGAGAAAAGCTCCACATGTACATAGATACAGAAGACTTACAGTTGTAGTTATTTATACAATTACATGTATCCATAGGACATGTTATCTACACTGTGTATTGGTGTACCATATAACCTGTGTGGCTGCTACAGTTGTATGATATGTCTGTGTAGTTACATGGCAAGGGTGTCATTGTACATAATGATAGGTGTGATGTGTGCCACAGTCAGTATACCAGTGACAATCTGGGATGTACATCACAGACCTGTCAGTATTGACTGTACAACAATAAATGTATCCACATCTTTCCAATTAGTGACAGTCGAGGGCTGCATTACTCTCTGTATCCATAACTCCATGTGTAGTGGCTCTACTTTGTGCGGTGTGCAGACATTACAATATTTTAGAGGGCAGGAAGAATCCCCACAGGATAGTATTGTGCAGTCATTGGCATTTAGTCATTGTCAGTGGCCCAGACAACAACTAACTGTGTCTTAGGCTACCTGGATAAATGTTGGTTCTGTGTGGGATTCTGCGACAGCTCCTGATATGGTCTCACCTGCTAATGTACTCAGTTAGAGGTCAGTGACAGTGGCTGTGAAATTCAGAAAGAATAGGTAGAAGGGGTACTCCAGTAATGAACTCCACCAGTGACTGGTGTCATTGCAGCATAGGTCTCCCACTGCTATGTTCCCTGAGTATGACTGCCAGGCACTTGCCTATCCATCAGCTGATATAACACCCTGTACATTATGTACACAGTTTCCAGCATGGCCTGCTGCCCTAATATTATCATACATGTTGCCAGGCCATAGTTGGTGGAGTGAGACTTATGTCCAACATCTATTGCTTAGTATAACAGTCAATGGGCTCTGCCGGTTACAGTCGGTAGGCATGATCTGGCCTTCAGTAAAGGTAACAGTGTTTAGTCCAGTGTCAGTATGTAGGACAGTGGTAGTGCCCATATCCATACTAACCCCTATCATGGAATTTCAGGTGACAGGACTCAGAGATCTGGGAACACTGCTTTGCACTACATGCTAGTTGTCTTCTGTGCAAGTAAGTATTCCAGTTACTGCCAGCATGTTACAGGAAGAAAGACATGCAAGGTGTCTGTGCAGAGCACAAACAAACACATTAGGAAAGTGTAATATGTTTTGGAACAAAGATGGCTGCCGTTCTATAAGCACTGCAGTACTTCAGCTCTTCAAATACCTGAGAAAAAAATCAACCCTGTGGAGTTATACTTAGAGTAAACAAACTAGTTGGCAGTTATTACTAATTGACCAGAAGTCACTTTTGGTTCTGAGAAAGAAAAATCGAAAAAAAATACTTGGTAATAGCAGGATTGGATCTGATTGTCAGGTTGACTCTGAACAGAGCACCAAACAAAGGACTGATTGATCTCACTTTTGTAACTTTTCTTTGGGAAATAAATCTTCGTGCAAAATTACGAAATGTCAAAGGAGGACAAAAATATGGAAACTACAACTTCCAAAACCAAGCTGTCAGCTTTGCAATCACTGGAGAAAGAATCTTTAATCAAGAGACAGAAAACTATCAAACAGCAAGAGACTGCAAAAACAGGGCCATCAACAAAATCTGATCAACAGGTCACAATGGAAGAAATCAAATCAGCATTGCTACCTATACAGGATGCCTTAAAAGAGCTAACATCTCAAACACTTTCATTTAGTGACACATGTAATCGGATTCTCGAAAGAATGGAGAAAGCAGAAACTAGAATTGCTACCAATGAAGACAATATATTAATGCTCACTAAAAGAACAGAGACACATGGAACTGACATTCAAATGATGCAAAATAAAATTCTGGACTTGGAAGCAAGATCCAGACGTAACAATATAATCATTAGAGGGATCCCAGAATCTATTCAATATAATGACCTGATCACTTCTATTACACAAATATTCGAAATACTGCTCAAGGACTCTGAGGTGCAGATGGTCATAGAAAGGGTGCATAGAGCATACATAGAATCTCAAGCTTCAAATATACCCAGACCTGTTTATGTTAAAATATTGAACTACCAAGATGTGAGCAAAGTACTGTTAACTATTAAAAAATCTGGTGGATCTATAATGTGGCAAAATAATAAAATTTCTATAGCACAGGATTTACCAACACAAATAAGGCAATCTAGACAAATGCTGGCTCCATATTGTAAGTTTCTGATTGACAAAAATATCAGATTTCAAATGAAATATCCTAATAACCTAATTTTTACTGTGGATGGCATTAAATACTCTGTAAGCACAAGGAAAGAAGCAAGACCTACTTTTTGAAGATTTTAAGGCTCTCCCATCTTCAGAAATGTGAACAGTCCATTTTGGCTTTCTGCAGCACCAGGGAGAATGGGATGTTTCATTTACGACAATCTGAGGCTTTAAAATCCTTTGTCTGTTCTGTTTCTTGTAGCAGGCCTGGAATTTTATTTTCTTATCTTCTTATCTCGTAGTTCCAGTTGATTGAACTGCCTTTACAGTTTAAATAGCTGAGAAGAAAGAGGAACTGCTGGCGAAGTAAAAAGAAATCTGTTTGGACTTATTTTGCAGGAAAAGGACTGTAAGATAGTGTGTGAAGTCAAAGTGATGCAGGTAAATGCTGTGGAAATGCATTGTGTATTAAAAAAGGAGATGGTTATGTGTAGTGGCAGAATAAGGTACTGTAGTTTTTTTTTATATATTTGTTTTCTCTTTTTTCCTATATCTCCCTTCTCTTTACTCCTTTCCTTTATTCCTGTAGATAGGTGGTATTATTTCTAACTGATAAATGATGTAAAAATGGTTAGTTGATCAGATTTAAACAATGTGCATATAATAATAAAAGAACATAAAAGAAGTTATTTTTTATGGGTAATTTAAGGCATTTTTTCTTATTTCTTCTCCTTTTGCTGTGCTCCCTTCATGCTTTTTTTTTTTTTTTTTTTTTTTTTTCTCTTTTTTTTTTATTTTAACCCCTTGGTTCCTCTCTTATTCACATATGGTTATTACAAATGAAAGTGCCATTATAGTTTTATTTTGAACTGCATTGGTTTTCAATATTAATATGTTAGTAGGTAAGTTGTAGGGGAAGAACAAAGCAGATTAAAGTAGTTAGATCATTTTATTCAGTAGATACAGGATGTTGGGAAATGTTAAATAGCTGTCTGCTTTCTATGTCAACTAATATTTAATACTGTATAGAACAACAAATTAGAATGTTATTTGCTATTGCTGAATATAAAGCTGAAGTGAATTGAAGTACATTAGAATCTCAGGGTACAATTAGTTTATTTGTATATCCATAAATATGTACAGAGCTGTAGTTACCTATAAGTAGTGTTTAGTAGGGAATGTCAGAATTAGGCTTTGTAGACGTAGAAGTAGTTGTTGTAGGTTTTTTGCATGGGGTTTCATTGTTAAATAATAGAATTAGTAGATTAGTTACTCAGATGGTTTCCAGTAATGTAAAAAACCTATGTTCATCCTGGTCCGGAGGAATAGTGGGTAGGCTCTGGGTAGGGATAGGATGGCAGTTTTGCTTCCATACAATTGATGATATGCCAACTTATGTTATTCTAAGGTTGCTCAAAGAGATTAGATATCGAGTTATATTTCTAATGAATGTTAAATGTGGATAATAGAATCTTGGAATGTCAAAGGACTCCAGAACATGAAACAAAGAAAGCTGTTTTTTCATTTGTTTCTCAAATCATCAGCATGTTGTATTTTATTAATAGAAACGCATATGACTAATGATCAGTGGGAGTCAGTGAAGGATAAGAAATGGGTTAGGAAGATTGTGACGTGGAAGGAACAACAAATAGTGCAGGGGTGGCAATTTTAGTTAAGAATCACTTTCAGGGAGATATTAGGGATGTGAAAATGGATCAGGAGGGTAGATGGTGTTTGGTCCTTCTCACTTCCAAATGTTATGATAAACCTATAGTACTAATATGTGTATATGCCCCTAATGTTAATCAGCATCATTTCATAGCTTCAATCTATTCCATTTTACAGTCATACAATAATTGCTATATAGTGTTGGGAGGTGACTGGAACTCTTATCAAGATCCTAAATTAGACAAGTTGGGTGCTTCTTCAGCGTTCAATAAACAGGCAATGGTAGCATTGAAAGAATTGAAAATGGATTTCAAACTCTATGACCCTTTTAAACACATACACTCACAAGGGAAAGCAGAAAATTTTACTTATTATTCAACCTGCCATAAAATGTGGTCGAGAATTGACTTTTTCTTAATTTCAGAGGTGTTGATCTCAGCTGACCCTAGTGTTTCTAATCAAGTCAGACAACTCTCAGACCATTCAAAGATAACTTTAACCTTAAACAGTAGTAATATGGATACTAAGAGGCTTCGAGGGTATAATTGGTCCTTGAACCCATATTTACTAACCAAGGAAGATATATTAATGGAAGTCAAGGAGATACTTAAACAGTCATTAAATAATATTTCCCAAAATAGACACCCAATAGGTATAGAATGGGCTACAACTAAAATGCAGCTAAGAGGACTATTTATACAAAAAGCTACATATTATAAAAAATTACAAAAGAAGACTCAATTGGATTTAGAAACTAAAATTCAATTACTGGACCAAGATTTGATGAGGAACTATAATGAACAGACAGAAACTGAGCTATTAAGATGTCAAAAAGAACTATTTTTACTTCATAATAGAAATTTGTCACTTTATGAACAAAGAAATTTAGTTAAATATGCAAATCATATTCAAACCCCCTCGAAAGCATTAGCTCGTATTATTAACCAGATGAAATCAACATGATTAATTACTGAAATACACTATAACAATACTACATATACTGACAAGGCGGATATCATGAAGACCTTTGAAAAAAAATTTTAATCAGATTTATGGTGAGAAGCAGACACTCTTGCAAGATAAAGACAGAAAAGATTTTTTACAGAGAATCACTTTCCTAATATTGACAAGGAATTTCATAGAGATTTAATCAAACCGATTACAGTTGAGGAGGTGTCCGAAACAATCAAGAAACTGAAGCCTCACAAAGCCCCAGGCTCAGATGGTTTGACCTCGGAATTCTACAAATCTTTTAGTGAGATTTTGAGCAGTGTATTGTCACAGACTTTTAATTATATCACTCTAAATAGAATTAATGATCCTCATTTTAATGCCTCAAGGACAGTTCTGATATTAAAAGAGAAAGTTGATTCCAAAAATCCTGATAATTACAGGCCTATATCACTTTTGAATATGGACATGAAAATCATGACATCCATTCTGGTGAATAGGCTGAAAAAGGTAATAAACCCAATAATATCAGAGGAACAGGCGGGGTTTATGGATGAGAGGCAGACCACGGATAATACCTTAACGCTCCATACCTTAATCTCTTATGCGGAATATAAAAACCTGAATTTGTATGCCCTAATTATTGATGCTCAGAAAGCATTTGATAGGGTTAATTTGGATTATTTATTTGATACATTACCTTATTTTAATATACCGCAGGAGTTTATCTCAATGTTAAGGATACTATATAGAAATGCATACACAAATTTATTTATAAATCACAAATGCTCGAATAGGATAAAAATCATAAATGGTACCCGACAAGGCTGCCCATTATCTCCCATCTTATTTAATCTTTACTTGGAGCCTTTATTTCTACACCTTAAGCAAAATGTTTTTTTATAATTCTCCTGTACTGTATGGAATAAAGGTTAGGATGGCTGCCTATGCAGATGATTTAAACATATATTGTACCACACCTGTTTCCGATACTGATAAAGTATTAGCTGCACCAGAAATCTTTGAGATATATTCCAATTACAAGCTAAATTTAAAAAAATCTAAAATATTCCCATTAAAGACACCCACACCTTTTTCAATGCTACCATTAATAGGACAAGTATTGACGGAAGAAAAGATAAAATACCTGGGAATTGTCTTCTCAACTGAAAATAGAGATTTTTTTATTAACAATGTAAAGCCAACTACAGATCAAATAACATTGGATCTTGAAAGATGGAGTAGATTGAAGTTACCGATGATGGCAAGAGCAGCTATCATAAGAATGAATGTTCTTCCTAGAATGTTATATATTTTTAGAGCTGCACAACTCAGAATTACCAAAACATTCTTCAAACAGCTTCATATAAGATTGGGAAGATTTCTTTGGGAACCTAGGAAGACGAGAATTTCATATGAAAAATTGATGGCTCCAAAAATAAGGGGGCTGGAATTACCGGATTTGAAATGTACTATTTAGTGATTCAGGCCAATAGGATTTTAAAGACGTCTTACTGATAGTGATAATAGAAAATGGACACCCAAATGGGTGCTCTTAACATACAAGCATATAAATGAAGTGGGAGTCAACGCTAAAGCATTACCCTTTTTAAATAATTGGACAATGAGTAAATATAAGCTAATGGAGCACATCAAAAGTTATGTAACGGCAATTCAAACTCTTTTCACTTCCTTAAATTTACTAAAATATATGATGGTTTTCCAACCGTTTCATAGGAACCCAAATTTAACAATTGGTGGTCAATTGATTGATCTAAAGAAATTCCCTTTAATTATGGAGTTAACTGTACTCGATTTATATCCTTTTCTAGGAGTACCAGTACAGGATATTTTAAAAGAAATAGAACTCCCTATTTCCTATTTAATTATAGTAAGACAGCTAAAAGACTTGGTTATAAACTATTTTAACAACTTTGAAATGAAAGGGGAAGATTTAATAATTTCTCATAATCTATGGAAAGCGCTGTTGCAGGATAGAAAATATATAACCGCAGCATATAAATTGATAAAAGAGAGGAAGTATAATAATTATATTCTTTTATCGAGTTACTGGAGAGAGAAATTGATATTCCCAGACGACAATAAGATATTGGAGGCATTTAAATTAACATTAAAGTCCGTATCCCTTCAGAAATTGGTATTTACGCAGCTGATGATATTTAACAATGCATACTATACTCGTCTCACTTTGCACAAATTTGATGCAAGAATTCACCCATATGCCCACATTGCTTTGATCAGACAGCAGATTTGCTTCACATGTTCTGGAGTTGTAAGTGCATTTATAAATTGTGGAATTCATTAAAATTGCAGTTACAAAAAATGGGTTACCAAAATTCAACACTCTCTTGGGAGTTTATGATTCTTCATATTCCCCGGAGAATCTAAATAAATCAAAAACGATTGTAATTATGAATATTTGCCTATTAATGAAATTATATATAGCCACAAATTGGTTGAACCCAGCCCAGACATCATGGGAAAATTTCAGATTGTTGGCAATAAAACACACCTTAGCGCATAAACTGTTAATTAGTGATCACAAGAAAAATATCAACAACATAAAAATCTGGGAGCAAATTTTTAATATTATTTTGGCTTAAGAGGTTACTATCCACTTTTTCTCGGGAACCAGAATATAGTCTAAATCAACCTTAGATTAGATAGAAAATGTACAGAAAAGACAGATTGTTGGCTTGGATTTGTTAATGTTGGATTTTTTTTTTTTTTTTATTATTTTCCTTTTGATTGTTAGTGCTGTACCTTTGATCAATACATGAGGTTGATATATATGTGAAATTAACCAATGGAAGCATTTTGTATATATTGTATATAATGTGTGAATTTGTAATATTATCGTGAAAAATAATAAAAAATGATTATTGAAAAAAAAAGGAAAGTGTAATATGTACATACTGTGTTGCTTAGTCATGCTGCAGCTCACATGTCCAAAGGATGGTCCAGGTCCTTACCTACAATGCCCTGGAGCAGTGCCATGACATCCTCTCACAGGGAACCAAAATATTGCATCATGTGTTTACCTGTATGGGTGACCACTGCAGCCCCTCCAATGTGAGGTCCTACCTGGTGGGATCTGGCCACAGATCATGTTTTTTGGAACATACTCCCCCTTGCAAACAATACAGATATATATGTCAAGAAACCATGTATGACCTCCTGTGGGATGGTTGACATAGTGTGACTGCACATCCCCCTGCAGATGGGACAGACAGGTATGCAACAAAAAGTGTAACTAGAAACGATAAGAGCAAGCTGCAATTATTCAAAAAGACTGTTTAATGTAAGCGCTTTCGGCTCGGTCACTATCAAGCCTTCATCAGACAAAACAGTACACCAAAGTCAATTAAGATTTATATAGTTGACTTAATTAAAGCTTAATTAGTTCTTAAAGCAGTAATACTAAAAAACATACATAATGACACAATATTACTTTAAACATTGGAATGCATAATCAATCTACCGCTCAAAGCCAAGGTTAATTATATGTAAAAAAGAAGTAAAAATAAGAAAAAATAAATAAATATATATATCTCTCATTTCTATAAATATGTATATATATATATATATATATATATATATATATATATATATATAAAATATAAGAATTGTTATATGCCAACTAACAACCTAATATTTAAAAAAAAAATAGTACTATTTTCAAACCTAACAAATATTGCCAAAATAATAAATTATACCATTATCAGGCTAATGGGAATTACTGTAATCAACCCATATTATCAATCATTATATAATAAAAACCATATATAATAAAAAAGTACAGTCTTAGATGTTTGATTTATCTATTCAATGATAACAGTTTTAAAACACATTTAATGGACAAGGTTTCATTTAAACCTGGGAGTGAATGGGCATTTGTAATGATCTGCCATTTCAACTCGTCTAATTCAAGCTTTAACTGCCAAGGACCTCCTCTAATATCAATGGATCTCTGTTGCAAAATAATGAACTTGAACGAATGAGCAGGGTTTTGGGCAATATGTTTTGCAAGCGCATTGTTAGAGTCTCCCTTATTAATAGCATAACAATGCTCATAAACTCATTGTCTAAACTTCCTTTCCGTCTTACCAATGTAAAACGCGTTGCAGAACGGACATAATGCTACATATGTCACTACTTTAGTGTCACAATTAAATCTAGATTTAAGCAAGTATTTCTTGCCATTAATGTTGCAAAAGTTGCTAACTAACATATGTTTGCATTGTGAACAACAGCCACATTTAAACATACCTTTAGACAGGTATGCAGAGCTCTACAACCATGCATTATGTCAGCACCATTACAACTGCATGAACTTGGCTGTATAGAACAGGTGGGACACAGGCTCATCATGGCTCACCAAACCTGAATGGTAGACAACTGCCATTAGCAGGCTGTGTGGTAACAGGTGTACATTGCTGTGTGACAGCTGGGGTGAGGCTGCTTCCCTAACATGCAGGCACAACCTCCTCAGCTAAATGAAGCACATAGTGTTGTTGTGATGTTGTGTAGACATGGTAAGACAAGTGACCTACTTACACCCATTCAACATGGGTTTTGCTCCAAACATAGTACCACAACTACACTAATATCCTTCATCAATACCATATGTCCTGCTCGTGATCACAACAAACTTGTCTCCTGTCTATTCTTGGATTTCTCCAAAGCCTTTGACAGAGTCTCTCATCCTCTTCTCCTGGCCAAACTGTCAAACCTCGGTTTCTGTTCTTCTACCATCTCCTGGTTTTCTAGCTACCTCTCAAATCACCAGCAATCTATCAAATGGCTCTCTGCTCTATCCCCCCCCCCCTCACAGTGGAAATGGGAGTCCCCCAAGGATCTATCCTCGGGCCACTATTCTTTAATATTTTATTAATCTACTACGTACCTCTTGCCCCCTGTTATCACTTATACAATATGCAGATGACTCTACTGTTATCACTATCGCTGACAATCCCGCTGCCTCCACTCCACTACCCAGACTTCATTTAACACCATAGAGACATGGCTCAGTGACAATAAACGTATTCTCAACCCTAAGAAAACTAAGCTCTTACTCTTTCTCCCCAAGAACCTCTCCAATCTCAAATCTACTTTTACTATACTATCTAGCAACAACACAACTATCACAGTTGAAACCTGCACAGAACTGCCAGGAGTCATAATAGATGACCAACTTAAGTTCGATCTACATGTGACCAACTGTATCAAAAAGACACACCAGAAACTAGGACTCCTTTACCGGAATAAAAAATACTTAACTAATAGCGCTAAAATAACTCTCTCTCATGCATTTCTTCTTCCTACTCTATTATACAGCTGTCAATTATTCACAAATCTGAACACCTCACTCCTCAACAAACTAGAAACTACCTACAATAAGATGGCCAGATTCTCTGCTATCCAAACCTATAAGTCTCACCACTGTCTATCCCTTAAGCAACTAAACTGGATAGAACTTCCCCACTTGCTGCTACTTCATCAACTCCAGATTATTCACTCAATACTATACCTGCCCTCCTTCTGTCCCAACCTTAATACTATTATATCCAAATACTCACCTATGAGACCTCTACGTAGCTCTGAGCAAGACCTGCTACAGATTTATAAACCCAAGACCAAAACTGGCTGCCTCCTCTATAATTATAAACCTGCCACATCCTGGAACCAACTCCCCTTAGAAATTAGGTTCCTTAAAAACCCTAAACAATGTAAAACAGCCACATGAGATTACCTAAAGAAAAACTGGTCTTGCTATTGCACTTATCTCCCCTAAACCACTTTTTCCCTTGCAACCAATAATTCTTCTCTCCTCAGCCCCTCATTGATACACCCTCCCAATACTTTACCTCTCTCATCCCTTTTGACCCTACCAAATTTTTTACCTGCACTTTTCCTCTCATCATACCTTCTATCCTACTTTCTCCAGACTTTACCTCCCACCTCTCACTCCCCCCCACATCTATCCTCTCCAACTTCTCCTTCTCATTTATTGGTTTCATGCCATACAAAACAAGCTCTATTTAGTTGATTCTTGCTCTAATACTAATCTCCAGGTACTCTCTCACCTCTTCTTTTTTGCCAGCATAAACTTTGAACAAACAGTATATAAGCTTTCAACGTACCTCAGATTGTTGCATCCTATGTTATATTACCTACTGTTTTTTTAATCCATCTTAGACATCTGTTTTGTTCTTTTTGAAAATATCAGCCTCGCAGAGAAGGATTTCTGTCCTCATTATCACTTTACTACCACTGTAAGCTATATACTAATATCATGATACTTTTAAATAAACATCAGATTTTTTTATCTAATGCTTATGTTATGTTATGTTATCTTGAATGTATTTTTGTTTATGCATGTGCTGTTTAAATTGTAACTCACTGAGGAGCTCTTCTCCCCAGGTCTCTGTTGAAAATGATCTACTAGCTCAGTCGGACTAACCCGGTCAACAAATGTAAAAAAAAAATAAAATAAATAAAATTAGCCACCCCACACAAACCAGAACCACAACACACAGGGTAGTCACGTGTGTAACCTCAAAGGGCAGGCCCAGAATGTCGCTAACCTCAACTGTAATGATGACACATATTAAGGGTCTGTACTCATACCTAACCAATATTCCCACACTGTCTGAATCAATTACACTCCCTTATCCCCAACACATGTAACACATACCATTCCTGCAACCTGTCCCATTACAGAGCAGTGTGTAACTAGCCTTTCAATGGACCATACACAGCATCTATTGCACATGCTAACATTCCTGGCTGCATCCCACATGTGATCTCACAAGGATTACTAACACCATTGGGAAATCCTTGCAATCGTACTGACACCACTGGCTGCACACCAGCTGAGTGGACAATGGCAACTCTTCCACCCTTGCACAGAGGTGGTGCATCCACTAATCTGCATAACTATAGACCTCTTTGTCTAAGTATACATATCTATATGCCCGTAGGGGTAATCATCATGGAGCTGATTAACACAGATATATGTGATCTATACACAGTTGACTGTACACAGTTTGAATGTGTGACAGGGGGAGCATGAATGTTACATGAGGTGGACATTTCCGAGGCAGTTGCCAAGGACATGGGTGAGGGTACAACAGGATGTACAACCCCCAGAATGAGCCAAGCTGTTTGACTATATCCCCCACTCAGGCAACATTTACAAAGCACCAACTTAGGCATCCATGATAATGTCATTGTATTAGTCACTAAGTGGCCCATTGATGGCACATATATGAAACACATGGACATCCTTCTCCAGTAGATGATCTATAAGCAGCAGTGCTCAACAGGGTGCAGTCCTGGGTCCTCTACTGCTTGGATTCCATGTAACCACAATACACATGAATACTGAATGACTGTGAATAACAATGTTGGCTGATGCCTGCACATTGTGAGCACTCATGGAGTCTGTGAGTTACGTCAATAGCCTACAAGAGGGTATAGATGAACAAATGCCTGTTGACATATTAATGGTTATAAACCCCAAATGAATATATATGCAGTATAATTTCAGTTAGACCTATGTATCTGGTAAGTAGCACATCAGTCACAATATGTGCTGTACATACTCTGGAGTGAAAGAACTGGGCACACAGACCTGATCACACAGGTTTACACCTAATGTTCCTCAGATCCCCATGTCTCTACAGTGGTATTGCAGGGATCATATGGCATAGCTGAAGCCACAGTCACTAGTAAATGACATACTCATAACCTCTATGTACCCCTCCCTCTACATACCAATATCTGAGTGCAATGGCCAGTTGTTGATGTAACTTTCCAAGCAGTACTGGCAATTGCACACAGCAATATGGTCCCTCACAAGGACAATTCACTTCTTCAATATGTGTTCAATGGAGATCGTCTGCAATGAGGGTCACTGTTGCCTGTGGCATATAGGCTACTCATAGGTGATCTGTGCCTTGCATACAAGGCAATATGTGACCCTGCTTAACTGCATATGCTGCCTATCTGTAGGAAGCATAGTAGATGGATGACTCACTGTAAGGACATTAACCTAGTATGTGACGTTAGTACTACATGCTTGTGGGAGAGATTTGTCTAGCAGGAAAACACACCCTTGGAACAGAACCCTGTCTAATGGCACACAGAGCACCTCAATGTACCTCAGCACATGCCATCTGTCTGATTGCCTGGGTGACCATCATCTCAACACAGGGCATCTGCCTGTGTCCTTCTTGGACCAGGGCAATATGTGGTGATCCTGTAACTAAGGGTATGATAATGTCTATGATCGTGAGGGCTGTATGGCCATTTTCTAGTTTAGTTTAAACATCCTATGGTACCATAACATGATGTATAATGCTCTAACAGGCTCACACACAAACATGGCTATGTTGAGGTTAGCACCACTTCCAATCACTGCATACAGGACATGCAAAGGCACACACGTATTGCAAGTTGGCTGTATGTAGATGTGGATACTTACCTATATAATGGTACATGCTACAGATCACAGTATGTGTTGCAAGCAACACACCTCATGTCTGCTAGTACTATCAGTTTAAGACATATTATGCTTGATCACATAAGCAGGCCTTGTTTTGGTCAGTCCTTTCGGGGGACCACATCACCCACTATAAAAAAAAACTCTGCAAAATCCTACCTATGCCTAAGTTCCAATATTATGTCATATGAATATACACACATGCACCAAGTGGGTTGGATTGAAATTAGAATCTCCACTTATCAAGTCTTATACATTATAGATAACAGTACTTACCACATGCACCATGGCTTATGTCTGATACTACACTTTCAGCTGGTTGACTTAAGGTAGCTGACATCATCAGGCCTTGTAGAAGAAGACAACTTGGAAGCCAGCAGCAAGTTACAGGCCCACAAAATGCATAACCATTGCAGGTGGATAGCCAATGAGGGCATGCCCATTGTTTTGCGGGGGAATACACACACACACACACACACACACACACACACACACACACACACACACACACACACACACACACACACACACACACACAGTGGGCTGGAGGGAGAATAGAACCCCTGTCTATCTAGTCTTATACACTATACATCACAGTACTTATCACACACACCACAGGTTAGTCTGTTGTATATGTGATTGCAGTCACAGTACTCATGCATTACACAGACTAGGCTTGTGTTGAGGAGCATCTATGGCCTGCAGAGTGATATTGCTTCGCAATGTTATCTGCATCTAGCATCCTAGCAGTGAGATAACTGTTTTTATCCTAGCTATGTGTGTATAGCTACCAGTATGGCCATATGTGGCTACTTGCAGTTAGATAGGTGAACCTGTGGGCAGGGGCAATGTGCCCTGTCCATGCATGCATTGACAACATTATACATTACACCATCTGCTCATCTGTGTCTGTCTACATGGTAACATCCAGCAGGCACAAGGATCTGTAGGTAAGTGGATTATGTACTATTGTGCCCTTAATTTGGATCCTTTGAGCAATGGTATGGCTGTGTGATAGTGCAGATTTGCTCACCATTATTAGGGTATGTTGGATAATACAGACATCCGCACACATATTTCTGTGTATAACATGGATGTATATATAAATGTAGCTGTATTTGTATGATATGTATATGTGTTAAGTAGATATATGGGGGAGTCTATGTATCACTTTAATATATATATATATATATATATATATATATATATATATATATATAGCTATCAGTATTTATCTATTTGACACTACATAGTGATAGATATATGATGCATGTGAGAGAGAGATAGTGACAGATGGATATGTATACATATATGTCTGTATGTATAGACATTTATACATAACAGGTCATTTTGATGAAGAGGCAACAGAATTGTGCTCATTTTAACTACGTGTATGGGCAATTCCCAGTGGGACTGTTGTACTTATAATGTGACTCCAGGCCATACCTACCTGTACTCCAGTCCAGGATTTTGTATGTTACAGACATTAACATCCATCCTTGTTTCTGCAGTACTGCACTTCACTCAATATGTCGACGGCATTCTCCAGCTGTGGGCTATACTTAATATGTGACTGAGGGTGGTAATGTTACACCACCAACAGACTAACAGTCTGCATACCTCTCAACTGTCCTGATTTTCACAGAATGTCCAGAGATTTGCCTCATATATTTGATCAGTTACTCATACATTTGTGGTCATCTGGTGAATTATTGAAAATTGATGTCACTACATTATATTAAATACAGACAAACATTTGTGTTTCAGACTTTATATCATTCAAAACATATGCAATAATGCAACACCTTTAATTCCAGCAACTTTCTAGATTTATGGGAACAATATTTAAATCTGTCCCTATGTTTGGGCCTTTGTCCCCCAAATCTGTTTGGCTTTCTCCAGATTTCTTGCACTAAGAGGTTGAGAGGTATGACAGTCTGTGAAAACACCAACATAGTACTACCTCACATGCAAAATCTGTGAGTAATTCCAGATTAGAACCATCAACACCATCACCCATGCTAGCTTCCCTAGTTCACTGACCCACATAGGTCGCCAGACAGAGAGGAGTCATTCATCACACAATCAACAGCATAAATATGTACATTGCTGTCCTGCGTGAAGAGAGAGAAGAGAGACATACAATGTGCGAATGATATCTATGTTACAGCCCTGAGATTGCCTGCTCCACTGATATACCACAGCTGATTTTCTGTTAAAGCAGTTATATGGGTACACTGATGTGTTGGAGGTGGGAGAACAATATCACATGATCTGCTTGGGTAGACAATTGTCCAAATATCATGTGTGCACACTGTTTATCATCTCCCTTGCCTGATGTCAAGAATATTCCAACAATGAGGCCTAGTGTATATTAAGGAACACATACTGCTAGACTGGGTATCTGTGGTCCCATGTGGATGTTACATCTGCCCAAATAGCCCACTATATTTCCTTGCATAAATGCAGCAGATGCATACATACAATACCATATTATAGTAATCCTTACAATTAGAGTGTAGGTTAAAGACGTACCTTGCGAATGCAGCAGTTGACAGACTGTAGTTCAGGGCTGACTCTGTGTGAGGCAAGCAGTACACAACCAATGCATGGATAGGTACAGGTTGTGTGGGTTAGCTGGCATCAGCTATTTTAATATATGTATGTGAGTAGGAGTAAGGTGTCTGTCCCTAGGGTCCTAGGTTGTCAGTGAATGTGCTATGCATTGTCTCTTAGCCAATGCCAGGGCATACTGGTCATGCCTACATCTCCTACAGGGACATAAACATGTGCTCCTTAGGTAAACAAAGCTTAACAGTTAATGGACACACCCGCAGACTTCCATGCTCTTCACAGTGGCGCACCACATAAACATGCAGAAACATGTGCCCCATAGGTAAACAAAGCTTAGATGTCAGTGCACACCCCCCGACTTCCTTGCTCACCATGGCAGCGCTCCCCACAAACAGGTGCAGCTAAGCTCCAATCAGTTTAGAAGTTATTGGACACACTCTGTAGTGATGTTAGCTATCTCCTCTGTGGACAGCAACATGGTTCTCTGCCTACATGTAGGGGATATGCGGACACAATCACCCCATTATGCTATTCAGTAACTCCACCTCATTTGAATAGGGATCTGTGCTCATAACCTGCAAACTACACACTTCCAAGCCCTACCATATTAGCAACAGCACCGATGCACCACTGTAGATACTCCACGCAGGGTCCTGTAATACACTTTTGTCTCATAATATTAATTTTGTATTTTTCACTTTTTTAAAAAAAAATTTATAAGGCATGTTTGTGCACTGCGGCACACCACCCAACCATGTCCAGATTATTAAAAAAATATATTTTAACATATTTTCTGTAACTTTTGAGACACAGAGGATAGTTTTACTCATATCTGTGTGTGGTATCCAATTTCTGTCCATCTAGCTACATTTTTATAGACACTTTTGTCTGTCTACATTCCTGTACATGGAATTTTTCCATGTACACTACAGACACTGATATGAGGTTTGTAGGGCTGCCTATGTGTTTGCTGGATCACTCTGCCTGCCACATCTGCATGAGATTCACCTGATTATGAGGTGATTTGCATGCCATGGCACTTCCCATGTTGGCACGTGGATGCGGCTGCCCATCAGTGCTTACTGGATCACAAACCTGCTTACTTTCTTGTAAGCAGCATGGCACAATGCCTACACAGTAAAAAAGACCATGTAGGCTTTATTAAATTTTCCCAAGTCTAAAGAACCATATAAGTAAATAACATTATAGTCTTGCATCCATGTATGTGCTTCATTTCTCAACATATTTACCCTGAAGTTTAATATAAAAAATATTTTTAAGTAGATCAAAAATAGCATGATTACCCCAAAAACTCTACGAAGACAAGTCGTGTAGCCACATTATGAAATGTTAACTTGTAGTCTATAGAAAAGGCATCATGGATACTTAGCGATCAAATATTTAAATTCCAACACATTGACTGTAAACACAAATCATTTTAGTAGAACAGATAGCATTTAACCTGTTTTATTTTTTATCTAAATGATAAAATCAGTAACAGTTTTTATAAACGATAAAGTCATATGCAATTTAAAAGCAAGGACCAGCTTTAATGCTTTCATTCTCATAAAAATAGCTCCAAGATATGAGAATACTTTGCAGGTATTCCAGTATGGTAAAATGTCAGAAAGTACACTGCATAAACTCGGACAAATATATACAGGACCCAAGAAACCTCCCAACCATTAATAATGTTACATCAACACAGACAAACCTCCAGTACAAATCACATATGCAGTTATAACCATAATTTGTCACAAAGGTAGAATTATTTAGTTGGCAAATCTTGGAAGTCAGCTTTTCTAATATATCCACTGATATTCAGTCTGTGGTCATCAGATAATGCTGTTAATAGACAGACTTCCTTTAAGGCCAAGTTAATGCTAGCTTTCACATAGAAAAAATAACTCCAGTACATGAGAGCACTTTCACAGGCACCCCCATGAAGAATAGAAAAAAGTGCACTGTAGAAACACTGTTATATATAAACAGAGCCCCAGTGACCATACGGTTGATTGTTAAACCAGCACAGGTAATATTGAATTACAAAACACATTACATATATTATTTTATCCCAAACTTACACTAGTTTGGTTCCACTGATATTCATCAGATAATGTTATTAATAGACTGGCTTCATTAAAGACCAACTTAATGTTGACTTGCACATAGAAAAGTAAGTCCAGTACATGAGAACACTTTCACAGGTACCCCCTATGAAAAATGAAAGAAAGTGCTCTGTAATAGCACTGTCATATATAAACAGAACCCAGGTGACCACTCGAGACATTTAAAGTGTAAAACCAGCTCAGATAATATTGAAATACAAAACACATTGCATATATTATTTTGTCCCCAAACTTAGAGTTCTTTGGTTAACACAGTTTGGTTTCCACCATTACCAGTATGTTATTTAGTATTTGGTATGTGGTCTTCTTATAATGGTTCTACAGTCAGACTTCATTCAAGTATTTTGTTGAAAGCATCTATGAAGGCTTGTTTTCCATTTTTAAGCAACTCCACAGAGTATTTATTTCCCTTCTCCTGGAATACCAAAGTAGAAGGGTACCTCATCTGGAACTTGATCCCCCTCACAATCAAAAAGGCACAAAATGGTGATAGCCTCTGTTAATCCTGTTTAATTTGGTATGGTAAATCCTTGGTCAAAGTAATTTTGTTCCCGTTCCATGCTAGTGCTTTTTCATTTTGGCAGCTGATAAGATTTTAAATGCATCTTGGTAATTAAAGACTCTCGTGTATACCTGTCTCAGTTTATCCTATGACCATGGTGTTCTTAGTGCATGATGAGCTCTCTCAACAATGATATTGTTGGATTCAGCCTAGTTTTCTAGGAGACAATAACTCCCGAAAATGGCAGCGTAGATCCCCTGGACTCGAGCCGTGAATCAGATACTAAAAACTGTTTACTTTTTGTCACACAACTTTATTAGAAAACTGCCAGCACCACAAAGCACATCTGATACGAATGGTTAAGCGCTTTCATCTGCATTACCAGATTTCTTCAGAACCATTTACCTTAACATGTCACTTCCTTTTTAAACACAAATTGGCGCCAAAAAATTAATTAAAAACAAAATTACACCATATACATTTGTTATATTTAAATAAACCAACAAAATGTACAAAATATAAAAACTGTCCTAAAAACATATGTACCATATACTAGTATAAAAGTGCATATATACAGTGCATAATACATTGCATTTACATAGATCTCATTAACTATCTACCCAATACAAAAGTTTATGTTCATAAATTACAAATAAAAATACATATATATAAAAATGTATATGTATATTATACATAATATATAATATGTATTATAAAATGTATATTCTTATAATAAAAAAAGTGTATAATAATATATGTACTAGGCTGATGGATTTTCCTTAGTCTAACGCTAAAAAGGGCTTTATACTAATAAAATCATTTATACCCGGGGGAGATGTTGCGTCTAAGCATATCTGCCACTTACTTTCTAACCAGGCCAAGTACGTTTTCCAATTTCCTCCCCTATCACTTACTTCTACCTGATCAATGATTGCAAAATTAAAAATATGTTCACTTCCCTTTTCTATAATATGTCTACTTAATGCGTTCTTGGTATCTCCTTTCCTAATACTATACAGATGCTCGTATATACGTGTTTTGAATTTCCTCTCGGTCTTTCCTATATAGTACACATCGCATTTCCCACACACAGCTATGTAGACAATACGCTGAGTGTTACAATTACCCTTCTTGGAATATACCACAGATTTAACAATGTTCTTAAGTCTTATCCTACATTCTGTATTAATATATTTACATTGACTACATGCACCACAACACGTAGTACCCTTCCTGCTGTTTCCTGAATAAGCCTTTTTCTTAGTCTCTATCATTCTTTTTAAGTTCATACCAGTTTTGTATACTATAGAGGGTTTTGTTCCAATTATGTCTCCAATAGGTACATTAGTTGTGATTAAGTCCCAATGTTTTTTCAGAATTTCGATCACGATGTTGGTATATGGATTAAACCTGATGATACATACTCTATTATCTCGATCTGATTGGACTTTAGTACAAACCATGCTACCTGTACCCAGCAGTGGTACATATTTACTACCCCATTCTTTCTCAACATATGACGTAATATTGGTCAACATATGTTTGGGGTAACCTCTGTCTAGGAATAGATTGGTTAAAACATCCAATTCTCCTTGCATGATTTCCTTTGTTGAAGACATTCTGGCTACCCTTATGCATTGGCCTTTAACTACATTACGAAAAATGTGACCAGGATGACAACTGCTGTAGTGTATATAGTCGTTTGAAAACGTTGGTTTTCTGTATATTCTAGACTCGGACCCTTGTCCTGTAGTACTAATCCAGGTGTCCAAATATGCTATTCCAACATTGTTGTACTGGTAGGTAAATTTGAGAAATTCCGTGGTATTGTTGAGGTACTCTATAAACTCATGAATCTTCTCTTCTGGACCTTTCCATAAAATAAACATATCGTCCAGAAACCTGGTGTATAATCCAATGTGTTGATAATATGCACTGGGGAATAAGAACATGTTCTCCCACTCGAGCATGACCAAATTAGCAAAAATGGGGGCACAAGAAGCCCCCATTGCAACACCACGAATTTGTTGGAAATATTCGCCCGAATGGAAGATGTAGTTATGATCGAGGACCAGCCCCATCATGTCCATGATGAGATTGATCCTATCCCAGCTACAACCTGAGTACTTTGTCATGCTGTTACAAAAATATTCTAGGCCAATATGTGCAGGTATACTAGAAAATAAATCTTTCACATCTACTGTGAGAAAGATCAAATTTTCCTGCCACACTTCATTCGTTAGTTTGCTCAGAAAATCCCATGAATCTTTTACTATATGATTGACTTTAGTATATATGTGTTTCATCCAATGGTCTATGGCTACCCCTAATTTAAATGTTTTGGATTTAGAGCCAGATATTATTGGCCTGAAGGGTGGATGTTCCATATTTTTATGTATTTTTGGTATTCCTATGATATTAGACAATAATGGGAATTCATTTTTAAAAAATTCATATGATTCATTTGTTATTCTTCCGTCTAATAAATACTCCTCTATGGCTAAGTCAATCCTTCTATGTCCTGTATTAATTTGATTCAATGACACTTGTTGATAATTGCCTGATTCATATAGGATCTTCTGTATTTCTCTTTGGTATTCTTTGTTATCAAAAATCACGATCCCTCCTCCCTTATCAGGCTTCATTATTCTTATCTCATCGTTCATAATGAGATTTTCTAAACATTTCCTTTCTTCAGTTTTTAAATTGTCCTTATTTACCTTGGAATCAAACTTACTATTCTTGATGTCTCTATGTAAAATGTATAAATCTTTACAAACCATTTTCTCGTATAAACCTATCTGTGCATTGGTACCAGGAATATATGTACTCTTCTTTGTTAACTTATTACAGTTAATGTTTCCATTACCCTTATTCTGACCTTGGTTAAACTGTATAGCAAGATTCAATCTTCTACAGAATAGCTTAACTTCCTTAATAGCGTCAAAAATGTCAAATTTTACTGTGGGTATGAATTTCATCCCCTTGCTAAACAATGTTGTAATTTCCGTTGTAACCTGGACTTGTGTATAGTTGTAGACTTTAAACCCTTCAAAGCAATGTATATTCGGATGCCTTACTGAATTTTCCACAGGTTTGCTTACACTAGTGCATAGTGTAGATACATTCTCATGAATAATATTGCCTACAGGGGTGGGTGGTGCAAGCTCTTGAATACTGTATCCACCACAAGCTTCGTCTATCATTTCATCTGTATTCTCTATTGGTTGAATCTCCTTTGCCATCTTTTTGGTGCCGGGTAAAATCGCCCCCCTTGATAATTTTCATCTTCGTTTACCCTGTACTTTCTTCTTCTTCCTTTTGATTCCACTACTTCAAATACCCCATCCCCTTCGTCCATATACTTGGGCCAAATGTAAGCTCTACCTGTCCTGTACATTTCTAAGTCGTGCTCAATTTTATTCATTTTTCTGTTATAAACATTATGCACTTTGCTTTTTGCGTTTGTAAACTGTTTAAAATACAAATCATACCACTCAACAAAATCCACATATTGTATGATAGATTCATTCAAAAATTCAACTTCCTGCAGAAGAGCATTAATTTTTTCTTCATTACATTTCATGAGTGCCTTCATATAAGAGAAACCGAAGTCATCAAACATTTGTTAAACATTTGCTCAATTTTTAAAGTGTATTTTAAACCCAGTGGTAGTTTAAAAAACCTCAAACCTTTAGGTACCACCTGTAACTGAATACATTTTTCAAGATATGCATTATCCACTTTTACACTTTTTAATTGTATTAGTTTTTTACCCAATGAATAAATTCTAGACTTGACATCATTAATAGCATTTTCCTCACAGTCATATACTTTTTGCTTATATTCATTTACGTTTCTTCCCCCAAAATTATCCTCATCAGCAAGAAATTCATTTAGTACATTGGATACATTTAAAACACGTTCACGACAGTCCCTTTTCTGAGTACATTTCTGTTTAGGGCTGGATATATTATCTATATTTACAGTACCTTTGTTTTTACTATTTGCCTTCTTGGCTATAGCTGAATATGTCCGTACTGGAACACGCTGCTCTTTGGGACGTGCCCCCAATCTAATGTTCTCACTATTAGCGTGAAATAAGCTGAAGTCAAACGTGAAGTCAGCTTCCATTGAGATATCCCTGTTATCTTCTCTTATATCCAAGTCGTGTAAATTATTTACTTTAGTCCCTTCTCCTTGTCCATTAGGAATGTCACTTGCTTCGCTGGTAACTTCCACCAACACCGCTTCCACTTGCGATGTCTCCGCATTAGTTTGAATCGTTTTTGCAAGTTCTCCGCCGGCTGTTACAGCTTCAGTAAGTTTCTGCACGAGTTCAAGGAGTCTGTTAACGTCTCCTTGAAGTGACGTCACTTCCGATCGAAGTGAGGAGTATTCTTCACGACTCAATGGAGTCCCGAGACAATCCACCTCAGCCATTGCACAACTTGTAACCAAAAGTAGAAGAAAATAGACAATAACTCCCGAAAATGGCAGCGTAGATCCCCTGGACTCGAGCCGTGAATCAGATACTAAAAACTGTTTACTTTTTGTCACACAACTTTATTAGAAAACTGCCAGCACCACAAAGCACATCTGATACGAATGGTTAAGCGCTTTCATCTGCATTACCAGATTTCTTCAGAACCATTTACCTTAGCATGTCACTTCCTTTTTAAACACAAATTGGCGCCAAAAAATAATTAAAAACAAAATTGCACCATTTACATTTGTTATATTTAAATAAACCAACAAAATGTACAAAATATAAAAACTGTCCTAAAAACATATGTACCATATACTAGTATAAAAGTGCATATATACAGTGCATAATACATTGCATTTACATAGATCTCATTAACTATCTACCCAATACAAAAGTTTATGTCGTGAACGTGTTTTAAATGTATCCAATGTACTAAATGAATTTCTTGCTGATGAGGATAATTTTGGGGGAAGAAACGTAAATGAATATAAGCAAAAAGTATATGACTGTGAGGAAAATGCTATTAATGATGTCAAGTCTAGAATTTATTCATTGGG
Source organism: Protopterus annectens (assembly GCF_019279795.1). Taxonomy (NCBI): domain Eukaryota; kingdom Metazoa; phylum Chordata; order Ceratodontiformes; family Protopteridae; genus Protopterus; species Protopterus annectens. Next base: position 900,982,106 of record NC_056728.1, read on the forward strand.
TAAAAAGTGTATTTTAAACCCAGTGGTAGTTTAAAAAACCTCAAACCTTTAGGTACCACCTGTAACTGAATACATTTTTCAAGATATGCATTATCCACTTTTACACTTTTTAGTTGTATTAGTTTTTTACCCAATGAATAAATTCTAGACTTGACATCATTAATAGCATTTTCCTCACAGTCATATACTTTTTGCTTATATTCATTTACGTTTCTTCCCCCAAAATTATCCTCATCAGCAAGCAATTCATTTAGTACATTGGATACATTTAAAACACGTTCACGACATAAACTTTTGTATTGGGTAGATAGTTAATGAGATCTATGTAAATGCAATGTATTATGCACTGTATATATGCACTTTTATACTAGTATATGGTACATATGTTTTTAGGACAGTTTTTATATTTTGTACATTTTGTTGGTTTATTTAAATATAACAAATGTATATGGTGTAATTTTGTTTTTAATTAATTTTTTGGCGCCAATTTGTGTTTAAAAAGGAAGTGACATGTTAAGGTAAATGGTTCTGAAGAAATCTGGTTATGCAGATGAAAGCGCTTAACCATTCGTATTAGGTGTGCTTTGTGGTGCTGGCAGTTTTCCAATAAAGTTGTGTGACAAAAGGAAACAGTTTTTAGTATCTGATTCACGGCTCGAGTCCAGGGGATCTACGCTGCCATTTTTGGGAGTTATTGTCTATTTTGTCCTACTTTTGGTTACAAGTTGTGCAATGGCTGAGGTGGATTGTCTCGGGACTCCATTGAGTCATGAAGAATACTACTCACTTCGATCGGAAGTGACGTCACTTCAAGGAGACGTTAACAGACTCCTTGAACTCGTGCAGAAACTTACTGAAGCTGTAACAGCTGGCGGAGAACCTGCAAAAACGATTCAAACTAATGCGGAGACATCGCAAGTGGAAGCGTGTTGGTGGAAGTTACCAGCGAAGCAAGTGACATTCCTAATGGACAAGGAGAAGGGACTAAAGTAAATAATTTACACGACTTGGATATAAGAGAAGATAACAGGGATATCTCAATGGAAGCTGACTTCACGTTTGACTTCAGCTTATTTCACGCTAATAGTGAGAACATTAGATTGGGGGCACGTCCCAAAGAGCAGCGTGTTCCAGTACGGACATATTCAGCTATAGCCAAGAAGGCAAATAGTAAAAATAAAGGTACTGTAAATATAGATAATATATCCAGCCCTAAACAGAAATGTACTCAGAAAAGGGACTGTCGTGAACGTGTTTTAAATGTATCCAATGTACTAAATGAATTTCTTGCTGATGAGGATAATTTTGGGGGGAGAAAAGTAAACGAATATAAGCAAAAAGTATATGACTGTGAGGAATATGCTATTAATGATGTCAAGTCTAGAATTTATTCATTGGGTAAAAAACTAATACAACCTAAAAGTGTAAAAGTGGATAATGCATATCTTGAAAAATGTACTCAGTTACAGGTGGTACCTAAAGGTTTGAGGTTTTTCAAACTACCGCTGGGTTTAAAATATACTTTAAAAATTGAGCAAATGTTTAACAAATGTTTGATGACTTCGGTTTCTCTTATATGAAGGCACTCATGAAATGTAATGAAGAAAAAATTAATGCTCTTCTGCAGGAAGTTGAATTTTTGAATGAATCTATCATACAATATGTGGATTTTGTTGAGTGGTATGATTTGTATTTTAAACAGTTTACAAACGCAAAAAGCAAAGTGCATAATGTTTATAACAGAAAAATGAATAAAATTGAGCACGACTTAGAAATGTACAGGACAGGTAGAGCTTACATTTGGCCCAAGTATATGGACGAAGGGGATGGGGTATTTGAAGTAGTGGAATCAAAAGGAAGAAGAAGAAAGTACAGGGTAAACGAAGATGAAAATTATCAAGGGGGGCGATTTTACCCGGCACCAAAAAGATGGCAAAGGAGATTCAACCAATAGAGAATACAGATGAAATGATAGACGAAGCTTGTGGTGGATACAGTATTCAAGAGCTTGCACCACCCACCCCTGTAGGCAATATTATTCATGAGAATGTATCTACACTATGCACTAGTGTAAGCAAACCTGTGGAAAATTCAGTAAGGCATCCGAATATACATTGCTTTGAAGGGTTTAAAGTCTACAACTATACACAAGTCCAGGTTACAACGGAAATTACAACATTGTTTAGCAAGGGATGAAATTCATACCCACAGTAAAATTTGACATTTTGACGCTATTAAGGAAGTTAAGCTATTCTGTAGAAGATTGAATCTTGCTATACAGTTTAACCAAGGTCAGAATAAGGGTAATGGAAACATTAACTGTAATAAGTTAACAAAGAAGAGTACATATATTCCTGGTACCAATGCACAGATAGGTTTATACGAGAAAATGGTTTGTAAAGATTTATACATTTTACATAGAGACATCAAGAATAGTAAGTTTGATTCCAAGGTAAATAAGGACAATTTAAAAACTGAAGAAAGGAAATGTTTAGAAAATCTCATTATGAATGATGAGATAAGAATAATGAAGCCTGATAAGGGAGGAGGGATCGTGATTTTTGATAACAAAGAATACCAAAGAGAAATACAGAAGATCCTATATGAATCAGGCAATTATCAACAAGTGTCATTGAATCAAATTAATACAGGACATAGAAGGATTGACTTAGCCATAGAGGAGTATTTATTAGACAGAAGAATAACAAATGAATTATATGAATTTTTCAAAAATGAATTTCCATTATTGTCTAATATAATAGGAATACCTAAAATACATAAAAATATGGAACATCCACCCTTCAGGCCAATAATATCTGGCTCTAAATCCAAAACATTTAAATTAGGGGTAGCCATAGACCATTGGATGAAACACATATATACTAAAGTCAATCATATAGTAAAAGACTCATGGGATTTTCTGAGCAAACTAACGAATGAAGTGTGGCAGGAAAATTTGATCTTTCTCACAGTAGATGTGAAAGATTTATTTTCTAGTATACCTGCACATATTGGCCTAGAATATTTTTGTAACAGCATGACAAAGTACTCAGGTTGTAGCTGGGATAGGATCAATCTCATCATGGACATGATGGGGCTGGTCCTCGATCATAACTACATCTTCCATTCGGGCGAATATTTCCAACAAATTCGTGGTGTTGCAATGGGGCTTCTTGTGCCCCCATTTTTGCTAATTTGGTCATGCTCGAGTGGGAGAACATGTTCTTATTCCCCAGTGCATATTATCAACACATTGGATTATACACCAGGTTTCTGGACGATATGTTTATTTTATGGAAAGGTCCAGAAGAGAAGATTCATGAGTTTATAGAGTACCTCAACAATACCACGGAATTTCTCAAATTTACCTACCAGTACAACAATGTTGGAATAGCATATTTGGACACCTGGATTAGTACTACAGGACAAGGGTTCGAGTCTAGAATATACAGAAAACCAACGTTTTCAAACGACTATATACACTACAGCAGTTGTCATCCTGGTCACATTTTTCGTAATGTAGTTAAAGGCCAATGCATAAGGGTAGCCAGAATGTCTTCAACAAAGGAAATCATGCAAGGAGAATTGGATGTTTTAACCAATTTATTCCTAGACAGAGGTTACCCCAAACATATGTTGACCAATATTACGTCATATGTTGAGAAAGAATGGGGTAGTAAATATGTACCACTGCTGGGTACAGGTAGCATGGTTTGTACTAAAGTCCAATCAGATCGAGATAATAGAGTATGTATCATCAGGTTTAATCCATATACCAACATCGTGATCGAAATTCTGAAAAAACATTGGGACTTAATCACAACTAATGTACCTATTGGAGACATAATTGGAACAAAACCCTCTATAGTATACAAAACTGGTATGAACTTAAAAAGAATGATAGAGACTAAGAAAAAGGCTTATTCAGGAAACAGCAGGAAGGGTACTACGTGTTGTGGTGCATGTAGTCAATGTAAATATATTAATACAGAATGTAGGATAAGACTTAAGAACATTGTTAAATCTGTGGTATATTCCAAGAAGGGTAATTGTAACACTCAGCGTATTGTCTACATAGCTGTGTGTGGGAAATGCGATGTGTACTATATAGGAAAGACCGAGAGGAAATTCAAAACACGTATATACGAGCATCTGTATAGTATTAGGAAAGGAGATACCAAGAACGCATTAAGTAGACATATTATAGAAAAGGGAAGTAAACATATTTTTAATTTTGCAATCATTGATCAGGTAGAAGTAAGTGATAGGGGAGGAAATTGGAAAACGTACTTGGCCTGGTTAGAAAGTAAGTGGCAGATATGCTTAGACGCAACATCTCCCCCGGGTATAAATGATTTTATTAGTATAAAGCCCTTTTTAGCGTTAGACTAAGGAAAATCCATCAGCCTAGTACATATATTATTATACACTTTTTTTATTATAAGAATATACATTTTATAATACATATTATATATTATGTAAATATACATATACATTTTTATATATATGTATTTTTATTTGTAATTTATGAACATAAACTTTTGTATTGGGTAGATAGTTAATGAGATCTATGTAAATGCAATGTAATATGCACTGTATATATGCACTTTTATACTAGTATATGGTACATATGTTTTTAGGACAGTTTTTATATTTTGTACATTTTGTTGGTTTATTTAAATATAACAAATGTATATGGTGTAATTTTGTTTTTAATTAATTTTTTGGCGCCAATTTGTGTTTAAAAAGGAAGTGACATGTTAAGGTAAATGGTTCTGAAGAAATCTGGTAATGCAGATGAAAGCGCTTAACCATTCGTATCAGATGTGCTTTGTGGTGCTGGCAGTTTTCTAATAAAGTTGTGTGACAAAAAGTAAACAGTTTTTAGTATCTGATTCACGGCTCGAGTCCAGGGGATCTACGCTGCCATTTTCGGGAGTTATTGTCTATTTTCTTCTACTTTTGGTTACTAGTTTTCTAGGAGGCAAACAATAATGTGGTACAAAACCTTGATTAGTTTTGACTGCTCATAATTTTTGGGTATTCCTCATAGCAAAATGTTGTTTCTTCTGCTTATTCTAGGTCTAGGATTTTTTGTTGCAATTCCTGAATAGTTTTAGTATTAGATTGTGATGTTTCTAATATATGATTGATTTTTATTTTGTTTTCTAGTGGTTTAACTTCTGTTTTTTTTCTAATCCGTCCACTATGCAGTTCATTGTGTTACCAAAACTTTCCATTTGGTCTGATAGTCGTTGAATCACTGGTTGTAATGGTTGTAGCACAGTTATGAAGTCTTCCAAGAATGTGAAATGTTCCATTTTCAGTTTACTTATTTCCTTTTGGCCTTCTGGTTTTCTGTCATTTCTCGGTCATTTGGAAATACTTTCCTTTTCTGGAGTAGATATAGCTGAAAACTTAGATTTAGATATTTGTATGCCCATGCTTTTGGTTTCATTTGTCATCCTGATAGTCCCTTTGGTAATGTATGGTCCTCGATTTTGCTGACAGTTGCATCAGAGTTTCATCTGGGAAGTCAACCGTACCTCAGAGATAAGTTTCTACATGGGTATCCATTTGTGGTTTTCTCTTTTGTTTTTCACCTTTTTGGTGTCTTCTGGTTATCAAGTGGTTTAGCTAACATTTAAAGTCATTTTGGAGCTTAGTTGACCATGTTTGCTCTGAGTTAGTTGTCCAGCCTTGCCATTTCTGTCAGAGCTGTGCTGATTGTTTGTATTGATTGATTGAATGTGTTCATTGGATGGCTGCCATCTTACCTCAGCTCTATAATGAATCATTTCTTGTATGTTCTCCTTTATGTATTGCCTCTCCGAATCATGGCTGAAAAGGGTATTTGGACCAGCCCATCTACCCAGTTAGGTACTATTTTCTGATATTTCAGACATATGTAATGTGCTTCCTTTAGATGTTTTAAGCCTGTTTGGAGTGTTTCATCTCCTGACATGGTGGTTAACATTATGGAGAGTTGTTATAAGCTAAAACAATTTGCAATGAAAGGGTGGATTTGTGACTGAAGCTATGAAAATTATTCAGAAGTTTTTAAATTCAGGTTGTAATATTGAGATAGTTAAAGGTGCATATAGAAAACTTACCCAAAAAGTAAGAAATCTGTCTTAGATGAAAAAAGACCATTCACTGAAAGAAACTGAATATGGTTCAGGTAGTAATTTTCATTAATCTGATGTATGTTATTTTGTTAAAGAATAACATATTTTAACAGATAAGTTTATACCACATATTAAATATGGATGGCAATTTCTCATTAGTGATCCAGACTTAAGTCAGATGCTTCCTAGACATATTAGCATTTCTTATAAAAGAGGTAAAAACTTGAAAGATTATTTCATAAAAATAATTGACTTACCCTGTTTTTTATGAGGGCAAAACAGGAAGGGCATTAAAAAGGCATTAAGAAAGCGAATATACAAACACTTGTATCAAATTACTAAAATGAATGATAATAATGCAGTATTTAAATACTCTAAGGCATGTCCTAGTTTCAAAATATGTAAGTTTACCATGTTGGATGCCATAAGAATAAACCCGGGGGGGGGGGGTAACACTAGTGGGGATTTGAAAGAAAGAGCAGTCACGTGGCAGTTAAAATTACAATACCCAGGAATTAATGAGCACATCTCTTTGCAGCCCATATTAAATAAGAGAGGAAATATTTATTAAAGTTGTTTTAGACTATAGTAAAGTTGATTTTAAATGTGACAAGTGTTATTTGACTTTTTATATGACTAGTGAGGTTGCTTGCTTTTAAGTGGAATATACATTTTTTCTGTTTTTCAGTATTGTCACTTTAAATTATTATGAGTTTTTAATTAACAGTGTACCACTAAACATATAAATACATTCTGAGATAATTAGAAGGATGAAAATGCTCACTCTGTGTGTTTATGTATTTCTTTTGTTTTTTTATTAAACATCTTTAATGAATCAGTGGTTCTGATTTTAAGTGTTTTTTTTTATTTTATTGGTATTAAAATAATTATAAAATACCTAGCAGAAACATTTTGATAACTATTGTTAAGAGTGAAGGAGATTATACATGTGGTATTTGTTCTATATGTTTCTATGTAGTAAGCGCCCATTGACCCAGTTAGCAAATAATTAATAAATAAATACGTTTGTAGTCTAAAAATCCAGGGAAACGCAGCATTGCAATAAGCAAATGAATTAAATTACTTTATAGTATTTTAATGAGAATATTACAGTCTGTTGTGCCTCAGCTGCTCAAATTCCACTGACTCACAGCCGAGGACTCGAGCAGCTGTAACCCTGACCACTCAGCTGCCCAGAGAAATGTTTGAAGTTGAACACGAGTTTGCACATATAGCTGCCACAATGGTCAGATGCACTCAACTGCTTGAACAGGTAAGTGGGAAAGGGAAATGGCTTGTGAGACCTTAGGTTTAGGGAGGAGAGGGGAAGTCTAGGTTAATGGAGGGGATTGGAAGGTTCTGGTTAGGGAGAAGAGGGGGATTTTAAGTTAGGTAGCAATATGTAGATTAGGGTTAAGGAAGGGAGTGGGATTTTAGGTTTAAGGAGTGATCAGAAAGTAGCAATAGGTTAGGGTTAGGGAGGGAACAGGGAGTGTAGCTCTAGGGAGAGATAAGGGGATTATGGATAGTAAAGGGAGAGGATATTATCATAAGGAAGCAAGCAGAGGAGGTCAGAGGCTTAGGGGATTTTAGCTTTTTGGACTGAACAGAAGTTTAGGTTTGGGGAATGGGTGACAGTTTTTAGGGTTAAGGAATGAGTTGTTGGGAGAATAGTTAGCTTTTCATATTTGTACACAAATCAAATCAGTGGGAGTTAGGGTGCTTGCCAACACAAGTGACTGGCTACAGAGAAGTGTGCCGGGAGCTAATGGTACGTGGGCACATGTAGTAGACCATTTTACTTCTGGTGAGTACGGCATCTTTCATATAGTTTAATAGAACATAAGACAAACCATTTGCACCTATGTGAATCACTAAATAACCACATGGCTTTGTTTTAGTTATTAGTTCTGGCAAGATCCTTGATACCTCCAAAGATCTGAAGCCAGTGAGCTTAACACAAGAAACAGTTCCTTATTAACTTCAGAAGCAGAAAAATATAAGCTTCTAAACTGGGACTACACTAAAAGCAAATCTGCCTCTTTTTACTATCAAAACTCTTTCCATAAATTGTTGTGTAATTATTCTTGCCACTCATGCCACTTTTTTCATTGGCAAAAGCCTTACTGATCACAGAAAGAGAGAATACCTGGGAAACAACAGAACTTAGGGCCTGAGACCTTTCCTGATGCTGAGATGTCTTGTATATGACACACTTGGTTTTTGGTAATGCTGTGTCTTTTTTAATCCACTCTGATTGGACTGAACAAAATTGTCATTGTTTCCATTAGCAGTGCAAACAATGCCGAAGTTGGCACTGGGATAGTTTACATTAACAACCTTAAATGGCTATTTTTCATTATCTTCTGAGGAAGACAATTCTCTCCCCATATCCTTCTTTTAATGGTTAGTTTTATTTATTTATTTATTTATTTATTTATTTATTTATTTATTGATTTTATTTTTTGGCAGAAGTTATCCCTGACAAGACAGTATTAATTTGTTGGGACCAGACAAATTTGTTTAGTCTTTCTTTACTATTGGAGTGTGGTGTTCTTATCAAGTGTGCGTGTGTGTGTGTGTGTGTGTGGGGGGGATTAGACAATTACTTTATTTCAATCCTGTCCATCTTTTAAAATAATTACCTCTGGATAAAAGGATGAATGAGATTATGAACTGCTGATACAGGTTCATTTATCAGTATAACAAGAGGGAATGCAGAGAAATGTGCTTCTGTATTGCATTCTTTTCCCAAAGAATATGATGAATCCCCCATGATTATTGGCAGATTTACCTGAAACAAAATATTATTTTTAATTGAATAAACAAATGTTGGCATCTTAAATCGCTTCCTACAGTAGTTCAGTTGAAATAATTATAAACGATGAGGAAGCTGTATGGCAGAGCGGCACCCAAAAGGCGCCAAATTTAAATAACACTGATGCGTAATCAAGGATCGCTTATCCTTACCAAGATATTCTAGTACCAACACAGTTCAATAATCCATGTAATAATAAATATTCCCCGATAGATGCAAGTCCACTGAGTATAAATAAAACAGAGGCAGTTTTCACTTCACCTGTGGTGTATCACAAAAATATTTCAGTCAATAGATGTACGTAAAACTGATTTTATTCATGAACACTCAAAACTGCAAGCGCTTTCACCCGTAGGCGGTGAAAGTGCTTGCCATTTTGACTGTTCATGAATAAAATCAGTTTTACGTGCATCTATTGACTGAAATATTTTTGTGATACACCACAGGTGAAGTGAAAACTGCCTCTGTTTTATTTATACTCAGTGGACTTGCATCTATCGGGGAATATTTATTATTACATTGATTATTGAACTGTGTTTAGGTTCATAGGTTCATAGGTTTATACTAGGCTATCTGCCCTAAGGCATTTATAAGCCTAGCCCAAATTATTGTGGCTTACGCCACCCCTTATATGAAAAAATACTGTGCCCATTAGTTTGTTGTGCCTCTGTCCAGCAGTGACACAGAGATGATTCCCGGGGTAAACCTACGATCTCCCATCCACAGGTCTAGATTTCTCTTGAACAGAGTCAGCGAGGTGCTCTGCCTCACATGGACCGGGATTTTATTCCACAGCATAGGGAGTCTCTGAGTGATAAATCTATCCCTCCAGCATGTCCTATTTATATCCGTGCTAAGGTTTAAGTCGCTTGCTCTAGTGGTTTTGGTGGATTTGAATTTTTTGAGGTGGAGCATGTCCATTAATTCCGGGTTGGACATGGCCTTGTATGTCAGGCACATGTCACCTCTGAGCAGACGGTATGCGACTGAATAGAGCTGGAGTTTCTTCAATCTGGCAGCATATGACAGATTTTGGAGTCCCTTTATCCTTTTGGTGAGGAACTTTTGGGGTCTCTCCAATTGCTGCAGATGTCGGGTGAGATACATCCCGAATGGGGCATTGTACTCGATCATTGGTCTGATAAGTGAAGAGTACAGGGGAACAATGACCTCACTAGATCTGGATGTGAATCCCTTCATGATCAGGTGGGCAATGTAGAAGGTCTTTCTAACCACTTTAGCAATGTGAGTGTCAAAAGAAAGGCCACTGTCAACCTGGGTCCCCAGGTCCCTGATAACCTCTTCTGTGCTTAGTGGATTGCCACCTATATGGTAGCTTGGGGTTACCTTGTTTTTCCCGAAGGGTATGACTATACATTTTTGGCGTTTAACTTCAGGCCATGGCTCTGGCACCAGCTATCTGTTTCCGTGAGTCCCTTCTGAAGGATATCCGTGTCCGATGCACTTTCCACTATGGCGCCCAGTTTGCAGTCGCCTGCAAACTTTGTCAGCCAAAGTCCTCCCATGTTGGCCTGTACTTCTGAGAAGTAGATGCCAAACAATAGGGGCCAAGGACCGAGCCCTGTGGGACACCACTTGTGACCGGCTTGGAGTCTGACACAGCGCCAGCAACTCTAACCCTGTGGGTTCTGTCCTTAAGCCAGTTTGCAACCCATCTTGTGACATATGGGTTTACATTTAAGCTGGTAAGTTTTTCTACAATACCCGAGTGGGGTATTGTGTCGAAGCCTTTGCAAGGTCAAGGTAGGCTGTATGGACTGCCTTTCCTCATCAATGGCCTTGGTGACTGTTTCAAGAAGTCGACCAAGTTCAAAAGGCATGATCTTCCCTTGACAAAGCCAAACTGGGTCGGGTCCAATGTCTGCAAGTCCCCTATATCTTTGTTTATGCGCTCCATTATGATCCTCTCCATAGCTTTGCAGACTAGACTTGTTAAGCTTATGGGGCGGTAATTACCAGGGTCCGTGAGGCGCCGCCTTTGTGGAGTGGGACCACAGTTGCCGTACGCCACTCCTTGGGCACGTATCCTGTGGTAAGGCTGAGATTAAACAGCTGCCTTATGTGCGGGTTTAATTCCTCATTTAGCTCGTGTAGCACACAGCCGGGGACACCATCCGGTCCCATTGATGCTGTGTTTTTAGCTTTAGAGAGAGCAGCTTTCACCTGCGCATTTGAGATGTCCGGGAGGCTACACTCGGCTGGGATAGTTATCTCTCCTGTAGGGGGGGAGAGGGGGGTGAAGTTTGCACTGAACCTGTCTGCCAGTATGTTGGCAATGTCTGTGGGTTCAGTGATTTTTGCATCATTTTGGACTAATTCTGAGCATATCTGGGAGTTTCCACCCAGGTTCCTAACATAGCTGAAAAAGGCCTTATGATTGTCCTTTGAATCCATGGCAATTTTTCTCTCAAAATTGGCCTTAGTTGATTTTATGAGTGCTCGTATTTTTTTACTAATAATGATCAGGGGTGACTTCCCTTTTATGGATTTTGTTCTATCATGTAATAGCTTTCTCCTCTTATTGTAAAGTTTGTTAATGGCTGGGGTCCACCAGACTGGACGCTTGCCCTTTGTGGAAAGAGACTTGGTTTTATTTGGGATTGCCTGATCCAAGCAGTCCTGGAGGAGTTCATAGAAGGCATTTGTAAGGGCTTCCAGCTTGGGTTGTGGTTTCCTCTGGCTCAGGGGCCTTGAAGGATACCACACCAGTCTTGAGTAGTGTGAAGTTTGCTTTAGAGAAGTTCTTCACTATGGTCTTTTGCTTGGGGTGGGGCGGGATGTGGATTTCCAGTGAGATTAGTTTATGATCAGATCTCACCAATGAGGGATATACTTCCGTGTGGAGCATTTTGTCCCCATGTTTGTGACAATGAGATCTAGTATATTTTCTCCTCTCGTGGGAACAGTGACTAGCTGTTCCATGGCATTTGAATTTATGAACTCCAGGAACTGTTGGGCTAGAAAGTTAGGGCTTGAGTAATGTTCCCAGTCTATATTCGGTAGTTGAAGTCACCCAATATGATGGTGTTTGGAGATACATTTATACCCTCCAGTGTCTTCAGGAAGGCTGTGTGGGGTTCCTGAGTTTGAGAGGGTGGCCTGTAGCATGCTACAATTTGTAGAGCAGTTTTGCCTATGGTTAGTTGCACCTGGATGGTTTCCAAGCTTCATGCGTTGCCACCAACCTGGAGGTATGAGTATCCTTTATGAATATGGATACACCCTCCTTTTGTGGTGTGGTCCGGGTTTTGGGGCGAACGCATGATATGAGGTAAAACCTAATAGTGCCGGGTGCTCTCAGGAGCCTTGAACCAGGTTTCAGTTACAGCACAGACATCGATGTTCTCCATACTGAGAAGGGCCTCGAGTGCGTGCATTTTGAGATTTAGACTTCTGGCATTGAGCAGCATTACCCTCAGTTTCTTCCCATTTTTGTTTTCTAGGGTGGTAGGTTTAGAATTTGAGCCTTGCCTAAAAAGGCACTATGGGGTGGCAAGAGCCTTAGCCAATATCCGAATCCCAGGGTGACAGGTGCAAGCCGTCCCTTACGAAGCAGCGTGGCTTGTCAAGCATGTCATCCCAGGCAGACAGACACTGGATCCCCTTTGAGTGACACCAGACATTAAGCCAATTGTTAAAGCTGATCATCTTGTCTCTATATTGTGGCATCATTCTTGGTGAAGGAAGGATACTGCTCAGGGTTAGGGTCATACCTGCCTGGGCTACATAATCAGAGAGCTCCTCTATGTCTCTTTTCATGTAGTCCAGGGAGGTACATCTCAGGTCGTTCACACCAGCATGGACAATGACTGTGTCATATTTGTACTTGCCGTGGAGTGACCCAGTGCTTGTGTTATGTGGCGGATTCTAGCGCCCGATAGGCAGCTTACTGTGACCCTCTCCTTGTTCAGCCTGGTGAGTGGGACGTCAGTGTGTCTGACTATGGAGTCACCTATGACAAGTATGTTTGGTGTTGTATTTGGCCTTAAGGGCTGTGACTGCTTTGCACACTGCTTTTGTGGTTTATGTGTTGCTTGTGGGGTGTCTTGAGGTAGCAGTTGTTTGGGTGTCTGCTTTGGAGGCCTCTGCTGTTTAGGTAAATTTTACTCAGAGCCTCCGAGTATGTCTTTGTGTGTTTATGTGTTTGATTCAGTGGAGTGGTAGCATTATGTGAGGCTGGTTTTGTGGTGTGTGTAGTTGCCTTCTCCTCCTGTCTGGTCTTGCCATTCCTGAGTTGAGAGAGCTCAGCCTCCAGTTTGGCTAAATAGCTGCATCTCTCAAGTATTTGTGTTATGTGGGAGGAGGAGAGGGTTGTCTGTGTACATGAGGCAGTTATAACATTGCCTCAAGATTCCCAGATTCACCAGCTGGACCGGAGAGGAGATTGACAACTGACCTTTGGACATGCTAGAATAATATTGGGAAATCCTTAATTGAAAACAAGGGCCAGTGGGGAGTGAGGGTGTAGTGCTTTTAATTTTTAGTGCTGACTTATATAATTGCTTTAGTGAGCAAGTGCCAGGTAACTTGAGTGCAATGTGTTACAAGTAACTAAATGCAAAACGACAAACAGTAACTTTCTTTCAAGTGAAACAAGGAAATAAGTACAGTAAGCAATGCAGATATCACTAGTGATCCACAGAAGTGCTGAGAAGTTGCGTATTAGGTGGAATTAGCTTCCAGGGAAATAACAAGCAAACAAACAACAAGCATATAAACAAAGCTAGATTCAGTAGGCCTGGATCTAGTCTATGCTAGAGCAAACAAGGTGAACCAATTTCAGTAAGTTACAGTTCAAATATTCAGGCACTATAAACCTTTAACCAGAAAATTCCCAGCTCAGAAGGGCAGAGTCCAGCCTCTTCTCCCACAAGAGTGCAGACCATGAACCTTCTTAATGTAAAATAACTGGCCTGAAGCCCAAGTGCCTAAACCAGAACTAATACACTTGGACACTGGGCTCTCAATCAGCAGTTCCCAACTTAGAAGGATGAAAGCTACCTGTCCTGCCACCACAGTGCTTGCCACAAACCTTCCTAATGTAAAACAACTGGTCTGAAGCCCAAGTGCTTAATCCAAAAGACTTGAATGATAGCTACACTTTAATCAAGTTACAACCAAGCAGTAATAAATACCATTGAATACTTTAGAGAATGTCTGGATTAGTGCTCAAGTTACACAAACAAAGCTAGATCCAGCAGGCCCGAATCCAGTCTATGCCACAGCAAACAAGGCACCAACTTCAGTAAGAAACAGTTCAGATATGCATGCACTATAAGCCTTTAACCAGAAATTCCCAGCTCAGAAGGGCAGAGTCCAGCCTCTCCTCCCACAAGAGTGCAGACCACGAATCCTCTTAATGTAAAATAACTGGCTTGAAAGCCCAAGTGCTTAAACCAGAATTAATACACTTTTAGAATAACAGACACTGAGCCCTCAATCAGCAGTTCTCAACCTAGAAGGATGTAAGCTACCTGTTCTGCCACAACAGTGCAGACCACAAACCCTCTCAGTGCAAAACAACTAACTGGTCCGAAGCCCAAGTGTTTAAACCAAAAGGCTTAGAATGAGTTACTAGAATATCTTGGTAAGGATAAGTGATCCTTGATTACACATCAGTGTTATTTAAATTTGGTGCCTTTTGGGTGCCGCTCTGCCGTACAGCTTCCTCATCGTTTATAATTATTTTTAATTGTTTAAAATGTGTACATGAGAGGCTAAGAATAGCTGTGACATATTCACTAAATGAATTTGTATTTATTTTATTCATTTTACTTTGCTAATTTATTTTGCTTTTGTTTATCAGGTTTGTCCAACTGGGATTAGGGAAAACCCTTATACACAGAAAGATATTAAGTAATACACATTAACAGTTAAATATACACTTGCTAATTAGATTACACTCATATGACATAAGGTAACTATTACAGTATAAAAGATACCTGTGCATTAGTAGATGCTGAATACTGAACATTTGAAGAGGTGTGATAATAGTTGTGTCAAATAAATAAAAGATCATGTGATTTGTGTTCAGAAATTCAAAGAAATGGAGGTGTGGGAAGGAACTAGGTAGGGCAGAAAATGTTAATATTGCAATTAAGTGGTGGTGCATAAAGCAAGTTCATAGACAATATATATATATATATATATATATATATATATATATATATATATATAGTTATCTTCTTATTCTTCTTTCGGCTTTTCCTGGTTAGGGGTTGCCACAGTGAATCATCTGTCCACTCATGATTGGCAGTGGAGTTTTATGGTGTCCAGTTGCCAGCCTGTCGCCCAACCGTCCACAGAAGGCACACACACATGCACACACTAACACCTAGGGACAATTTAGAGTGTCCAATTCACCTACTGCATGTCTTTGGGATGTGGGAGGAAACCGGAGCACCCAGAGAAAACCCACGCGACCACCGGGAGGACATGCAGACTCCGCACAGAAGGCACCCAGCCGAGAATCGAACCAGAGAACTTTAAAGTATACAGGTGGGGGTGAGCAGTATCATAAAGCTAGGTTTATTGCTGGGAAATGCTCATAAAACCTTCCTTATGCAGATAAACATCTTGTCTTTCCATTTTTGTCTTAATAACTCAATTTGTGTGTCAGTTTCTACTAGGTAATCAAGTTTCTTACACAAGGTCAAACCTACATTGGCTAATGAGTCAGTATCTTTGTTTAACTTGTAACATTAAATACATGAGAAAGATAAATATAACTGAATAAATCTATATATGTCAGATACAAATATACAGAGAATGCAAAAGTTTTGATTTAAAGAACTGCAGTCTGCTTTTGCCAGGAATTTCTAACAACAAAACAATAAAATATAACAAAACCAGTATAGAATAGAACCTCGGAATGCTCTTAGCAGTTAATCTTTTTTTCTGAAATGGTTTTTATTGCTTTTATAATACAGTTTGTCATATAGCATATGTCATATAATCTATAGATTAGATAAGTCATATAAATAAAAGAAAACGGAAATATAACTATTTACAAAATATATAAAAGCCTGAGATCATGATTATAAAAAGTAATTAAGACAAAATTTAAGATCTAAAAATAAACCATTATATTTAACTCAGTAAAAAAAATGAGTCTATAATGAACATAACCTTCAACGACGGATTGTTCTTTAATTTGTTGGGATGGATTCTTCTTTCTTTTAGTGCAATTTCTTAGTTGCTGTGTCTTTTAGGAGAATAAAGAAGTCATCAGACTTTGATTTAGTGGGATTTTTCCAGTTTCTTGTGATGATTTTTTAGCCACAGCAGGAATTGTCCAAGTAATATGAGTAGTTTTGTTTTAAAATTGTTGAGTCCAGTATATTAAAGAGAGCCATTTCTTTCTTTATAATGATGGTATTATCCCAAAGAGCATAAAAGAATTCTTGTACTTTTGATGAATAGTTTTGTACCATGTTACAATCATAGGACATATGTGACCAATTAGTCTTAAGTTAGGTATTTTACATCTCCAACATTCAATAACAGTTTTTTTTCTCATTTTCGTAGTTCTTTCAAGAGTTAAAAAAGATGTAAACAACAATTTCCAATAAATATACTCCAGTAAGAGTTTTTAAAAGAATAAATAAGATTTTTTGTTTTGTTCAGAAAAAAAAAACTACATATTGTTCCTTGGAGAAAAAAAATCCAAAATTTCTCATTTAAATTTGAATAATCTTTTGCTAATATTAAATGTCATTTGGAAATGAAGCATTCATATTCTCTAAGATTATATATAATTTCAAATAAAATGTGTATCTATGGAATCACTATATCACTTGTATCAGTTAAAGGAACAAATCTAGATTGAATTGAAGTTGAACTTCAGTTAGCAGTTAATCTTTAAATACCAAAAATCTCATAATGACAACAAAGTCCCCAAGGAAGGTACTTACTGTTAATAAACTGCATAGTTACAGCGAGTGAAGGTTGAATTCAGCTGGTGCACAGAGTTATCTATAAAGTCAATGTATTATTTATCTGGGATGTCAGCAGTGGACCTCAAGGCAGTCTTTTATTTTTCCATAAAACAACTTAGACATCAATCAGTTTTGTTTTTGGGGAACAGGCCATCCATTCAATGAAATGAAAACCTTTATGATTTAGTATCTGGACGGATTTCTAAAACATTAACTAAATGGTTGATAAGAGAGCCTAACATAAGCTCATCACTGACAACTCTCTAAGTATGATTACCACTAGTCTCAGTCATCAAGCAACATGCTTTGCCAAGCACCAGCACCATTCACAGCAAATGAACAATAACTGAGGAGGAGGACTAAGTGGGGGATGCCCCTGGAAGGGATCAGATCATTACACTAAACCATAAAAATATTAGTGGTGTAAAATACCCAAGAAGAATAAAACAGGTCCATAAAATAAACTACAATGTGAACACCAGTGCACAACCAAGGGAGAAAGAATCGCCCTAGTCAGCATTAGCAAATGTGAAGAACCTCACTTTACCTTCCTGATGTGGGTTTCCCATGACTGCTACTACCAACAGTATATTTCAGTGGAACAACAACACTGAAAGTACAATCTCCTAAAGGTGATCATTTGATCTAGATGCTGATTACAGGTTGTGCTGCAGGAAACCCTTCATCTGTAAGTCAATATGTCAATATTACTTCATCACCATCTTAATGAAATATGTTGCAAGAAAGTAAATATACATACACAAGTACTTAGTCATAGATCCATACTGAACTTGAACAAAAACAGAGACAAAAACATACTTTGCTTGATGCATCCTTATTGTAAACTAAATATTATTTTATCATTCATAAATGCAACATAACAATACAACCACCTTTTAACAAGCAGTTTTATTATCAATAAAACTTTGCCACTGATACTGAAATACATACATTACCTGAAAAACAACAGCTTGAAAAACTAAGAATTCCTTATTGCCTCCCCACTTTTATGCACCAATAAATATATCCCCATATATAACTTGCCCTTCCAGTCATACATGTAAAACTTAATACTTTAGAAATAACTTTACAACATAGACATACTAAATTTAATCAATACAACCCATCATCCAGGAAGAATAATATAACGCAGCAAGATTCATTTATACCTACTAATCTCAATGCCTCTAATACCCAGCATACAGACAAACTTCAACCATATAGTTACCTTATAAATGACGGCATGGTATTGGAGCTTCCACATTTTGGTGGAATATATTTGTATTTAATAAATGTAAACACTTAGTTCAAGAAAACTATTGATGTACTCAGTACTTGCCCAAGCAATAACTATTCATTAATGTATCTGGAATATACATAAATATAAGTGTTATGGA
Organism: Protopterus annectens; assembly: GCF_019279795.1. NCBI lineage: Eukaryota > Metazoa > Chordata > Ceratodontiformes > Protopteridae > Protopterus > Protopterus annectens. The sequence continues at coordinate 901,000,407 of NC_056728.1, forward strand.
TTAATATCCATCAATAAAAAACATGCGCTATCAAGATATATAAAAACAACCTTAGACTGACTCACTAGTTCTCCATTATCTAGATGTGCAGTGAGCCATCTGAATGCTAGCTCCATAAAATTGCCCATGCATTATAAAGCATTTGACCCTTGATATGATCTCTGACTAGTATACCTATAAACCGTGCTTCACATTTAATATCACCATCATACCAACTGGGCATGGCTCTGATATATTCTTATAGATATTGTAACTGGGTTACCTAACCAGTATTTCAATAATCTTCATAAATTAAACAATAAAAAATTCAATCAGTTGTCAGATTAACTATACCATCATTAACAAGTAATATTTCATTTTTATATGATTAATCTGTTAAGAGCCATCTTACATAGAACAGCCATATGCATCAGAACTCTTCCAAATAACACGTGTAAACATGTACTCGTTATGTTTATTCATTTGTGGAAACCTCGCATCTCATAGAGTAAAATCAAAATGGTGGAGCTCAACTCACTGGTTGGAAATGCACCACAACTATTTTCCATTTCATCTATATCAGATCATTTGAACTAACTTATAATACATCAGCTATTTAGAAAAATCTGTCAACAGTCATAAAATGCCTCTCGCGGCATATTGTATCACTCTTCACTTCACATGCCGAGCCTTGACTGAATGAATCATCTAAAAGTGTTACTGGAAGAATTGGAAAAGTTATATTTATTTAAAAAAACACTCAGTCAGTGAATTCAGTCTAGTAGAACTTTTTTAACCATCGAGTAAAAGTAAAATAGCACCCCACCCCAGCTATGTAAAGAACACTTTTTTATAAACCCAGTATTAATATCCATTATAAGAATCTATCATCCTCATACAACTAACAAAACAAAACAAAATCACAATATAGTAATTTACAAACAAGTTTTATATGACACATGAATCTAATTGATAGTTGTAAAGTGATTCATGAAATTTCAAGCCCTACACTTCCAGAACTATAAGAATATGTAACGATCTACAGAAAAAATTATCTGTTCACAACAGCAAACCATAAAATGGCTTGAGGAAAAATGGCTTACAAATTGACTGTCCAATATTCACAAAATTAATTGAGTCCCATAGACAAATAAGCACACCGGGGACATAAAGGATCTCAAGACTACAGGATACAGGGTATAGGATTATGGTGGTCTGGGCACGTGCATAAAAGCAGAAGACAAGCTGATGAAGAAGATGTGGGACAGACAGGAAGAAGGCAAGAGGAAACAAGGGCATCCAGCAAATGGGTGTTCATTATCTTTCTCCATTTAGCCTAAACTCACTTGGTAAATGGTTAATATGTAAATATGCATTTTCACAGTTGCATGGACCTCCCATAAAATAGGTCTGAGAACCCCTGGAAGGCTGACCTAATATTTAAGAAATGCTACTACTACAGAGTATACTGTTGCACTCTGATAATCCCCAGGGTTCTTAACACAATTACTTGGTGCCAACTGCACAAAACTACTTATTTGAGAATATATCTTTAGCTATATAGATATAGATATAAATGTAGATATAGATATAGATATAGATATAGATATAGATATAGATATAGGTATATGCCCTAGACACATGCATTCACTAATCATTTGGTTTAATGCAATTAAAGCATGAAAACTTTCACCTTTTAAAAATGTTATATTAGGATATACAGTCCCAATATGAAATTCAAAACCTCAGCATTCTAGTAACAGTTGCTTGGCCACAAAACCAGTTACTCAAATACATATATATTTTAAACAGCATGCATGCATTGTTGAGGCTTGCATGATCACTGACCATTTAACCAAAAGTTCAATATTTCAATTCACTTAATTGTAGTGTGCACAATGTGTAAGCCAGGGGGTACTTGCAGGGTATTTCCCCCTTTTTTTTTTCTAATGTAGTGCAAATGTGGAGCTGGTATATGTGATTTAAGGAGATGTGAAGGCCAAGCCCTCCACATAAGGTGCAAGGGGGGGGGGCTTCTTCCCATTCAAAATGATTTGTTTTGTTTTGTTTTGTTTTTTACTGATGTTTGAGTTATGCATTTTAGAGTTAAATTTTGGGAAAAAAATTGTAACTTAAATTCTGTTAACTTAACAGAATATTTGGAAACTACCCTAAATAAATGTATTCACTAGATATTGGTCTCCTTCTATCTAAGCATGAGAAACTAAGGAAAGCATTATTGTAGTACTGTAGTAAGTTGCTGAAATCAAACATAAAATAATGTACATTGCCTATGCAGATGCATCTTAATTCAGTTTGAAGCTTTGCTTATCTATATTAGACTACAGTGTTTCAGCAAATATTATATTCCCAAGGACTGACTGGCCAGTTGTTTGAGAGGAAAAAAAAATGTCAAAGCTGCAATGTATCCACCAAAGTTTAGTGGTCTTGCTTTATTTGTATTACACATGCATTTCTTTTTTCCTTTTATTTCTTTCAAAATATATGTCTGCTTTCTAATCTGTAGAGTGCTGTGCACTTAAATCACTGCTGCTTCACTATTAATAATTGTATAAAGAATGAACTCAAACACCTATATCAATACAATTTGTTTGTGTCTTTCAGCTTTTCCCGGTTAGGGGTCACCACAGTGGAACTCTGGTCCGCTAATGATTGGCAGTTGATTTTTACGTACCGGCTTGCCAGGCCTGACGCACAACCTTCAATGAAGGTACGCCCATTCATGCATGTCTCCACGCAGAAGACGCTCTAGCTGAGAATCGAACCGGACAGCATCTTACTGTGAGGCGACAACGCTACCGCAGCACCATCACCGCGGGTTAACACCTATATCAACACTATAATAGGTAAAAATAAAGAGCATGTGAAATGTAATTTTATTAAGTTATTGATTATGTAAGTGAAATGATCATCACAGACTCTTTGCAGCCTACAAGACTACAAGCCTACAAGACAAGACTACAGCAGCACAGATAAATGCAGCATTTATGTGTACTGCAAAGTAGCTAATCAACCAGCATGTTTTTGAGAGACAGGAAACAACTAGACTTCCAGGAGGAAACCCATGTGAGCATGTGGAGAACATGCAACACTCCACATAGCCAGTGACCAGAGATCAGGATTCAACCCCAGACTCTGGAGCTGTGGGGCAGATATTTTATCCACTTTGTTTAACAGATTACATTAGTACCCAAAAATGTATTTTAGGTGTTTATGACCTATAATAATAGGGTGGCCACAGTGGTGCAACAGTTAGCATTGCTGCCTCACAGCAAGAGGTTCTCCAGTTCAATTCTTGGCTGGGGTGCCTTCTTTGTGGAGTCTGCATGTCCCCCCTGTGGTCACATGCGTTTCCTCTGGGTGCTCTGGTTTCCTCCCACATCCCAAAGACATGCTGTAGGTAGATTGGACACTCTAAACTGGCCCTAGGCATGAATATGTGCATGTGTGTGCCTTCTGTGGAAGGTTGGGCGCTGGGCTGGCAACTGGATACCATAAAACTCCACTGCCAATCATGAGAGGACAGGTGATCTGCTGTGGCGACCCCTAACCGGGAAAAGCAGAAAGAAGAAGAATGACCTATAATAATAATACCACATAATTAATATATTTATATGTATGTGGTGGAGCACGGGTTCTCTAACTTTATCATAGTGAAACTTCCCTAAACCATTGAAATCCAAGTGGCTCATATGCATAGAGATTGCATTCTTCTTTTCATTCATGCTGATTGAGGTTTGGTGAAGATTCCAGGAACAAAGGACTGACTGAAAAGAAGCAGTAGAACTGGGTGCCTACACCATCTTCTCTTCCTGGAATAAAGACAGGAGATGTAGCTGCTTTCCTAATGGTGCCCATTGCAGGCTGGGCAGAGCAGTAAGCACTATATAGTAACAGGAGGCACAGAGAATATAAGGTACTTGCCACGATATGTGCTTTCCTGGAGAAAATATAAAACAGAGAGTACAGATCACTTCCTGCATACATCACCTTCACCTGATATGGCCTTCTGGTGATAACTAATACCTTTCCTATCTTACCATGTTTCCAGCTCAGGGGAAATATACCAATGGTCACATGGTCACATTCTCTAGAAGAATTAGTCCCTAAAAGAAGTAAGGTCTTGCTTTATAGTGCATGGTTAATAATAATGTAGCATAATAAAGAGACATTGATTGCCTGCTACTACTGCTGTAGGAGAAAGGCATAAACCAGCATAGCTTAGACCATGCATCGGGGCTTGCTGTCTGTAGTGAGATGAGTCTGTCAGAGTGAATCAAAACTGTAAAGAGAAAAAGCTAAGAAACACAAAACATAGTGTGCCATTACTTTTTCTTTCTTTTCTTTTTGCTGAAAGGGGTAATTGGATTTAATTTAATTAGGACTAGAAGTGTGTGTCTGCAGTTAGGATTAGAGTAAGAGTTAGGTAAGGGGAAAGACCGAGTGTTGTGTGTTTGTGTATTTGTGTGTAATGGGTGTCATGTATAATGGCAGTGTTATGGAAAGGGTTTTTCTAAGGTAAGGTGTTAGGACAGAGGCAGTATCAGGGTTAGGATTAACATTCATGTATCCAGGATCCTATGCCTGAGCATAAGCTCCTGGCAGGGACCCTTCATAATAACTGAAATACTGAATGAAGTAAATGGTCAAGTTAGGCAAGTGGGTAAAGAGCTGTACAAAGCAAATACAGAGCATGATAGTTTTAAAACGTTGGAGGGAGAAACAAGTCACTATGGAGAATGTGACAACAGTGGTTAGACACCATGAGGAAAAGAAAAGACTGAACCGCATACTAAATGTAGCAGTAGATGACACATTACACTTTGTAAGCAACCACAAGGAGACAGACAAACAGGAGTTCCTAATCAGGAACACAGACAAAAACAAGAGCTACTGGAGTTCTTATTCAGAAATGCAGAGATTCTTTTTTTCAGAATTTCCCATTAGAAATGCACTACAGCATATAGAAACTGCTCCTTGGAAGACATTAACCTGAAGCCCTATATGGTATACAAGTCTCAAGAACAGGCAGTCCAGGAAGATGAATGAAAAATGCTGAAATTGAGGGGAACTGAGAAAAGCTAAGTAGTGAGTGAAACAGCCCATTATTCTTGGTCTCAAAGCCAGATGGACCCAGCTGATTTTGAAAAAAAAAAAATAACTCATTAGTATGTCCAGGGTCAACAAATTAATCTGGCAGCTAGGGGAAGAGTGAGGTCCTAACCACATTATTTTATTTATTTATTTTATTTTATTTTTATTTTACATTTGCTTACTGGGAAAGTCCAACTGGACACATGTCCATTTTTAGAGGAGGCCCGGGGAGAAAAGCTCCACATGAAACAAAAGACAAACAGAGTAACGTATATTGATGGTTAACATGCAGTTATTTTACATACAGGTAGTTTACATACAGTTAGTATAAGTCATTCTGGATAGCATCTTTGCAGGTCAGATTATACACAGTCTACATTTGTACATAGTCTACATTTGTAGTTAATACATTAGTTTAAGAATCATAACATTAGAACACATTTACTTATGAATAAGGAGTACGCGGCATAAGGTTCTACTACAGAATATATTTTTGCAAGGTCAGGTTTTGCATAGACTACATTTGTACACACTCTACATTTAGATCTTTTCAGATGGCATTGTCAGAGTCCCTTAACTAATAAGGCTAAGGAGAAGACTGCTTTCTTGACAGCTGATGATCTGCTTCAGTACATCATCCTTCCTCTTGGCCTTCATTGGGCCAAAAAAAAATGTTCCAAAAGCTGATGAATCATGCACTTAGACCTCATTGTCCCTGTAATGCAGCCTACGTGGATTATGTGATCATCTACTCAAAGGGTTTGGGATTCATACCTTCCTAGCATGTATGCAGTGTTAGAGTCCCAGAAACATGTTGGACTTGCAATAAATGCTACAAACTGTAAACTTGAAATAACAGAAGCACATGTATATAAGGTATTGACAGGGGAACTATCAAACTCCAACAGGAAAAATTGACAAAGTTAAATGGCCACTTCCCAAATTAAGATACAGATAAGAGCCTTTTTTATGTTTTATGTCTAATTACAGGACCTTCACATCCCATTTTGCCATTATTGCATGTCTGCTTACTAATCTTAATAAAGAAAAACTACCTAACAAAATCAAGTGAACTCCAAAGGCTGAAGAAGCATCTCAGCAGCTTAAAAGATGAAAGGGATAGAAATTAGCCCAAAATGGCCAATAAACTACAATGCAGGCCTGGATTCAGCAAACTCTGAAAACTGGACTCTACTAGCTTCAGAAAGGCAGGAAACAAGTGCAGAATGTGTTTTTTTTTTTTTGTTTTTTAAGATGTTAAAGGAAATACAACAAGATAATCACTTTAAAGCACAGTAAAACGGCTATTGTGTTTGAGTGTGCAGCCTACAATGGTTAAAATGGTTTAAATGCTCACGGAAATGATTTTAAAAGTGCAAACAGTAAGTACAATAAACAGCAGAAATAGGCTTTTCAGTATCAAATAAATGCGAGAAACTGAGTGTTTAGGCGGAATTAGCAATATCTAGCAAGAAACAAGCCAAAAAAGTACTTAAATCAAACCAAAGTCTTTCTTTTCTCCTTCTGCTGCTGTAGGACTCTGCAGGTCACCTGGGCTTGTGTTTAGAGCCCATTTTAATGTGTCCTGATTTTTCTACAGCGTTTATTATGCAAACAGATGTCTCACAGTTGGGATTAGTGACAGTCTTGTTCCAAAGAGTAAGGAATGAGATATATCCCATACGCTAAAAGATGAGAAAGTTTTCCAAGGCAGAAAAACAAATACTCCATAACAGATAGAGAACAACTGGCCACTAAGTGGACCTTGGGGATCATTATACTACAAGGAGAAAGTTGATGAAGTCAGAAACTGAATATAATATACCTAGCTAGTAGGTGGGCCTTAGGGTTATTACATTACTATTTTTAGGCAGGAAATTTTCACTGGTGGTGTAAACTTTGGCTCGAGATGATTGTCAATGTTAAAGTGACACCCCGACCCAATATCCAAAACTGGAAAAAGTTGTTGAGGATGGATGGATGTAACAGATCATGGCCCATTGGAAAGGCTATGGTTGGAAAGAAAGGCAACATGAAGGTGTGCTGGTGTGTCCAATATTATGGCCATCCCTTTTCCAGATAAATTACCATACTGGTGGTTACCACCACAATGATAAGAAGAAGCAGAGACACAGCGGGACTTCTCAACAAGACAGATTTTTTTTCCTTCAAAACAACAAACTTAATAAGACATAAGGTATTATTTTCTGATATTTCAGACATATGTGATTTGCTTCCTTTAGATAT